>NC_069504.1:1118035818-1118088318 GCF_027579735.1 Bombina bombina
AGCATCAACTTCCTCCGTTCCAAAACAGGAAGGACCTGTTGCTCGTTACAGACAGGGCTGGAAAGCTAACCAGCCCTGGAACAAGGGCAAGCAGGCCAGAAAGCCTACTTCTGCCCCTAAGACAGCATGAAGAGAGGGCCCCCTATCCGGAAATGGATCTAGTGGGGGGCAGACTATCTCTCTTTGCCCAGGCTTGGGCAAGAGATGTCCAGGATCCCTGGGCGTTGGAGATCATATCTCAGGGATATCTTCTGGACTTCAAAGCATCTCCTCCACGGGGGAGATTTCATCTTTCAAGGTTATCAGCAAACCAAATAAAGAAAGAGGCATTTCTACGCTGTGTGCAAGACCTCTTAGTAATGGGGGTGATCCACCCAGTTCCGCGGACGGAACAAGGGCAAGGGTTTTACTCAAATCTGTTTGTGGTTCCCAAGAAAGAGGGAACCTTCAGGCCAATCTTGGACCTAAAAATCTTAAACAAGTTCCTAAGAGTTCCATCATTCAAAATGGAAACTATTCAAACCATCCTACCCATGATCCAAGAGTGTCAATACATGACCACGGTAGACTTAAAGGATGCCTACCTTCATATACCGATTCACAAAGATCATTATCGGTACCTAAGATTTGCCTTTCTAGACAGGCATTACAGTTTGTAGCTCTTCCCTTCGGGTTGGCTACGGCCCCGAGAATCTTCACAAAGGTTCTGGCTCACTTCTGGCGGTTCTAAGACCGCGAGGCATAGCGGTGGCTCTGTATCTAGACGACATTCTGATAACAGGCGGTCAAGCTTTCAAATGGCCAAGTCTCATACAGAGATAGTTCTGGCATTTCTGAGGTCGCATGGATGGAAAGTGAACGTGGAAAAGAGTTCTCTATCACCACTCACAAGAGTCTCCTTTCTAGGACTCTTATAGATTCTGTAGAGATGAAAATTTACCTGACGGAGTCCAGGTTATCAAAGCTTCTAAATGCTTGCGTGTTCTTCATTCCATTCCACGCCCGTCAGTGGCTCAGTGCATGGAAGTAATCGGCTTAATGTAGCGGCAATGGACATAGTGCCATTTGCGCGCCTGCATCTCAGACCGCTGCAATTATGCATGCTAAGTCAGTGGAATGGGGATTACTCAGATTTGTCCCCTCTGCTAAATCTGGACCAAGAGACCAGAGATTCTCTTCTCTGGTGGCTTTCTCGGGTCCATCTGTCCAAGGGTATGACCTTTCGCAGGCCAGATTGGACGATTGTAACAACAGATGCCAGCCTTCTAGGTTGGGGCGCAGTCTGGAATTCCCTGAAGGCTCAGGGATTATGGACTCAGGAGGAGAAACTCCTCCCAATAAATATTCTGGAGTTGAGAGCAATACTCAATGCTCTTCTAGCTTGGCCTCAGTTAGCAACACTGAGGTTCATCAGATTTCAGTCGGACAACATCACGACTGTGGCTTACATCAACCATCAAGGGGGAACCAGGAGTTCCCTAGCGATGTTGGAAGTCTCAAAGATAATTCGCTGGGCAGAGTCTCACTCTTGCCACCTGGTCAGCGATCTACATCCCAGGCGTGGAGAACTGGGAGGCGGATTTTCTAAGTCGCCAGACTTTTCATCCGGGGGAGTGGGAACTTCATCCGGAGGTCTTCGCTCAACTGATTCATCGTTGGGGCAAAACCAGATCTGGATCTCATGGCGTCTCGCCAGAACGCCAAGCTTCCTTGTTACGGATCCAGGTCCAGGGACCCGGGAGCGGCGCTGATAGATGCTCTGACAGCCCCTTGGGTCTTCAACATGGCTTATGTGTTTCCACCATTTCTGATGCTACCTCGACTGATTGCCAAGATCAAACAGGAGAGAGCATCGGTGATTCTGATAGCGCCTGCGTGGCCACACAGGACCTGGTGTGCAGACCTGGTGGACATGTCGTCCTGTCCACCATGGTTTCTACCTCTGAGGCAGGACCTTCTAATACAAGGTCCTTTCAAACATCCAAATCTAATTTCTCTGAGGCTGACTGCATGGAGATTGAACGCCTTGATTCTATCAAAGCGTGGCTTCTCGGAGTCAGTTATTGATACCTTAATACAGGCACGGAAGCCTGTTACCAGGAAAATTTACCATAAGATATGGCGTAAATATTTATATTGGTGCGAATCCAAGGGTTACTCATGGAGTAAGGTTAGGATTCTTAGGATATTGTCCTTTCTACAAGAAGGTTTAGAAAAGGGTTTATCTGCTAGTTCGTTAAAGGGACAGATTTCTGCTCTGTCTATTCTCTTACACAAACGTCTGGCAGAAGTTCCAGACATCCAGGCTTTTTTGTCAGGCTTTGGCTAGGATTAAGCCGGTGTTTAAGACTGTTTGCTCCTCCGTGGAGCTTAAACTTGGTTCTTAAAGTTCTTCAAGGGGTCCCGTTTGAACCCCCTTCATTCCATTGATATTAAGCTTTTATCTTGGAAAGTTCTGTTTTTGATGGCTATTTCCTCGGCTCGAAGAGTCTCTGAGTTATCGGCCTTACATTGTGATTCTCCTTATCTGATTTTCCATTCAGACAAGGTAGTTCTGCGTACTAAACCTGGGTTTTTACCTAAGGTAGTTTCTAACAGGAATATCAATCAGGAGATTGTTGTTCCATCATTATGTCCTAATCCTTCTTCAAAGAAGGAACGACTTGTGCATAATCTGGACGTAGTCCGTGCCCTGAAGTTCTATTTACAGGCAACTAAAGATTTTCGTCAAACTTCTTCCCTGTTTGTCGTGTACTCTGGTCAGAGGAGAGGTCAAAAAGCTTCGGCAACCTCTCTCTCCTTTTGGCTTCGTAGCATAATACGTTTAGCCTATCGAGACTGCTGGACAGCAGCCTCCTGAAGAATTACAGCTCATTCACTAGAGCTGTGGCTTCCACCTGGGCTTTAAGAATGAGGCCTCTGTTGAACAGATTTGCAAGGCTGCGACTTGGTCTTTCGCTTCACACTTTTTCAAAATTTTACAAATTTGACACTTTTGCTTCTTCGGAGGCTGTTTTGGGAGAAAGGTTCTACAGGCAGTGGTTCCTTCCGTTTAAGTTCCTGCCTTGTCCCTCCCATCATCCGTGTACTTTAGCTTTGGTATTGGTATCCCATAGTAATGGATGACCCGTGGACTGAATACACTTAACAAGAAGAGAACATAATTTATGCTTACCTGATAAATTTATTTCTCTTGTAGTGTATTCAGTCCACAGCCCGCCCTGTCATTTAAGGCAGATTTAAATTTTAATTAAAACTCCAGTCACCACTGCACCCTATGGTTTCTCCTTTTCTTGTCTTGTTTCGGTCGAATGACTGGATATGACATGTGAGGGGAGGAGCTATATAGCAGCTCTGCTGGGTGGATCCTCTTGCAACTTCCTGTTGGGAAGGAGATATAATCCCATAAGTAATGGATGACAGTGGACTGAATACACTACAAGAGAAACAAATTTATCAGGTAAGCATAAATTATGTTTTCTTTCATGTAATTGGCAGAGAGTCCATGAGCTAGTGACATATGGGATATACAATCCTACCAGGAGGGGCAAGGTTTCCCAAACCTCAAAATGCCTATAAATACACACCTCACCACACCCCACAATTCAGTTTTACAAACTTTGCCTCCTATGGAGGTGGTGAAGTAAGTTTGTGCTAAGATTTGTACGTTGATATGCGCTTCTCAGCATTGTTGAAGCCCGATTCCTCTAGAGTACAGCGAATGTCAGAGGGACGTGAAGGGAGTATCACTAATTGAATATGATGATTTCCCTAACGGGGGGTCTATTTCATAGGTTCTCTGTTATCGGTCGTAGAGATTCATCTCCTACCTCCCTTTTCAGATCGACGATATACTCTCAATTTACCATTACCTCTACTAATAACCATTTTAGTACTGGTTTTGGCTATCTGCTATATGTGGATGGGTGTCTTTTGGTAAGTATGTTTTCATTACTTAAGACACTCTCAGCTATGGTTTGGCACTTTATGCATTTATATAAAGTTCTAAATATATTGATTGTACTTATATTTGCCATGAGTCAGGTTCATGTAATTCCTTCTGCAGACTGTCAGTTTCATATTTGGGCGGGCTGCATCAACTTAGGGCCCACGGGTGCGTCAAATGCTAAACTTTATTGCGTCATTCTTGGCATGAAAAAAAATTTCGGAGCGAAAAAAGTACGTTTATGACGCAACTTCATCATTTCCGGCGTCAAACGTGATGCCGGGACCTTTCACACAGCGGCGTCATTAGTGACGCAAGTGTGTCATTTCCGGTCATTTTTGGCGCCAAAAAATAGTTTACGTTACGTTGTGCGTCATACTTGGCGCCAACTTTTTTCTTATTTCAATACCCCTTGTTTGTTTGCCTCTTGCTTTTTTGCTTTCAGAGGCCTATGCTATTGCATTTTTTCCCATTCCTGAAACTGTCATATAAGGAAATAGCTCATTTTGCTTCTATATGTTGTTTTTTCTCGTTACATTGTGCAAGGATGTCCCAATCTGATCCTGTCTCAGAAGTTTCTGCTGGAACATTGCTGCCTGACATCGGTTCTATCAAAGCTAAGTGCATTTGTTGTAAAAATTGTAGAATTTATTCCACCGAATGTCATTTGTAATAGTTGTCATGATAAACTTTTACATGCAGATAGTGTTTCCATCAGTAATAGTACATTGCCAGTTGCAGTTCCTTCAACTTCTAATGTACATGATATACCTGTAAATTTTAAAGAAATTTGTTTCTGATTCTATTATGAAGGCTTTGTCTGCATTTCCACCTTCTAATAAACGTAAAAGGTCCTTTTAAAACTTCTCATCTTAGCTGATGAAATTTCAAATGACCAACAACATAATAATTCATCCTCTTCTGATGAGGATCTATCTGAAACAGGAAGATCCTTCCTCAGACATTGACACTGACAAATCTACTTATTTATTTAAAATAGAGTATATGCTTTCTTTATTAAAAGAAGTGTTAATTACTTTGGATATTGAGGTAACCAGTCCTATTGACGTTCAGTCCTAATAAACGTTTAAATGCTGTTTTTTAAACCTCCTGTGCTTTCCCCGAGGGGTTTTCCCATTCCTGAGGCTATTTCTGATATGATTTCTAAGGAATGGAATAAGCCAGGTACTTCTTTTATTCCTTCTTCAAGGTTTAAAAATTGTATCCTTTACCAGCAAAATCTATAGAGTTTTGGGGATAAAATCCCCAAAGTTGATGGGGCTATTTCTACTCTTGCTAAACGTACCACTATTCCTATGGAAGATAGCACTTCCTTTAAGGATCCTTTAGATAGGAAGCTTGAATCTTATCTAAGGAAGGCCTATTTATATTCAGGTCATCTCTCTAGACCTGCTATTTCTTTGGCTGATGTTGCGGCTGCATCAACTTTCTGGTTGGAAAATTTAGCGCAACACTAATTGGATTCTAATCATATCTGACGTTGTTCGCTTACTGCAACATGCTAATCATTTTATTTGTGATGCCATTTTTGATATTATCAAAATTGATGTTAGATCCATGTCTTTAGCTGTTTTTAGCTGGAAGGGGCTTTGTGGCTTAAATCTTGGAATGCTGATATGACATCTAAATCTAGATTACTATCTCTTTCTTTCCAAGGTAATAATTTATTGGTTCTCAGTTGGATTCTATTATTTCAACTATCACTTGGGGGGAAAAGGAGTTTTTTTGCCTCAGGATAAAAAACCTAAGGGTAAATCTAAGGCTTCTAACCGTTTTCGTTCCTTTTGTCAGAATAAGGAACAAAAACTCAATCCTCCCCCCAAGGAATCTGCTTCCAATTGGAAGCCTTCCTCAAATTGGAATAAATCCAAGCCATTAGGAAACCAAAGTCAGCCCCTAAATCCGCATGAAGCTGCGGCCCCTCATGCCAGCTCAGTGGTTAGGGGGCAGATTAAGGTTTTTCAAGGATTTTTTGATAAAATCTGTCCAAAATCATTAGATTCAGAGCATTGTCTCTCAAGGGTATCGAACAGGATTCAGAGTAAGACCTCCTGTGAGAAGATTTTTTTCTCTCACGCATCCCTGTAAATCCAGTAAAAGCTCAGGCTTTTCTGAAGTGTGTTTCAGACCTGGAATCTTCAGGGGTAATCATGCCAGTTCCTCCTCAGGAACAAGGTTTGGGGTTTTATTCAAACCTATTCATTGTACCAAAGAAAGAAATTTATTCAGACCAGTTCTGGATCTAAAAATTTTGAATTGTTATGTAAGAGTACCAACTTTCAAGATGGTGACTATAGGACTATTCTGCCTTTTGTTCAGCGAGGACATTATATGTCCACAATAGACTTGGCAGGATGCATACCTTCATATTCCGATTCATCCAGAACACTTTCAGTTCTGAGATTCTCTTTTCTAGACAAGCATTACCAATTTGTTGCTCTTCCATTTGGCCTAGCAACAGCTCTAAGAATCTTTTCAAAGGTTCTGGGTGCCCTACTATCTGAATCAGAGAACAGGGTATTGCAGTGTTTCCTTATTTGGATAATATCTTGGTACTAGCTCAGTCTTTACATACTGCAGAATCTCACACAAATCAACATAGTGTTAGTTTATTCGGAAACATGGTTGGAGGATCAATTACCAAAAGTTCTTGATTCCTCAGACAAGGGTCACCTTTTTAGGCTTCCAGATAGATTCAGTGTCCATGACTCTGTCTCTAACAGACAAGATACATTTAAAATTGGTCGCAGCATGCCGGCTCCTTCAGTCTCAGTCATTCCCTTCAGTGGCTATGTGCATGGAAATTTTAGGTCTCATGACTGCAGCATCGGACGCGATCCCCTTTGCTCGTTTTCACATGAGACCTCTACAGCTTTGTATGCTGAATCAAGGGTGCAGGGATTATACAAAGATATCACAATTAATATCCTTGAATCCCAATGTACGACACTCTCTGACATGGTGGATAGGTCACCATTGTTTGGTTCAAGGGGCTTCTTTTGTTCGCCCAACCTGGACTGTGATCTCAACAGATGCGAGTCTTTCAGGTTGGGGAGCTGTTTGGGGATCTCTGACAGCACAAGGGGTTTGGAAATCTCAAGAGGCGAGATTACCAATAAATATTTTAGAACTCCGTGCAATTCTCAGGGCTCTTCAGTTCTGGCCTCTGCTAAAGAGAGAACCGTTCATTTGTTTTCAGACAGACAATATCACAACTGTGGCTTATGTCAATCATCAGGGTGGGACTCGCAGTCCCCAAGCTATGAAAGAAGTATCTCGGATACTTGCCTGGGCGGAATCCAGCTCCTGTCTAATCTCTGCGGTGCATATCCCAGGTGTAGACAATTGGGAGGTGGATTATCTCAGCCGCCAGACTTTACATCCAGGGGAGTGGTCTCTCCATCCAGATGTGTTTTTTCAGATTGTTCAGATGTGGGGGCTTCCAGAGATAGATCTCATGGCCTCTCATCTAAACAAGAAACTTCCCAGATACCTGTCCAGGTCCAGGGATGTTCAGGCAGAAGCAGTGGATGCGCTGACACTTCCTTGGTGTTATCATCCTGCTTACATCTTCCCGCCTCTAGTTCTCCTTCCAAGAGTGATCTCCAAAATCATCATGGAACATTCTTTTGTGTTGCTGGTGGCTCCAGCATGGCCACACAGGTTTTGGTATGCGGATCTGGTTCGGATATCCAGTTGCCCGCCTTGGCCACTTCCGTTACGGCCGGACCTACTATCTCAAGGTCCGTTTTTCCATCAGGATCTCAAATCATTAAATTTGAAGGTATGGAAATTGAACGCTTAGTTCTAAGTCATAGAGGTTTCTCTGACTCAGTGATTAATACTATGTTACAAGCTCGTAAATCTGTCTTTAGAAAGATTTATTATAGAGTTTGGAAGACTTACATTTCATGGTGTTCTTCTCATAAATTCTCCTGGCATTCTTTTAGAATTCCTAGAATTTTACAGTTCCTTCAGGATGGTTTGGATAAGGGTTTGTCTGCAAGTTCCTTGAAAGGACAAATCTCTGCTCTTTCTGTTTTATTTCACAGAAAGATTGCTATATTTCCTGATATTCACTGTTTTGTACAGGCTTTAGTTTGTATTAAACCTGTCATTAAATCAATTTCTCCTCCTTGGAGTCTTAATTTGGTTCTGAAGGCTTTACAGGCTCCTCCATTTGAGCCTATGCATTCTTTGGACATTAACTACTTTCTTGGAAAGTGTTTGTTCCTTTTGGCTATCTCTTCTGCTAGAAGAGTTTCTGAGCTATCTGCTCTTTTTTGTGAGTCTCCTTTTCTGATTTTTCATCAGGATAAGGCAGTTTTGCGGACTTCTTTTCAATTTTTACCTAAGGTTGTGAATTCTAACAACATTAGTAGAGAAATTGTTGTCCCTTCCTTATGTCCCAATCCCTAAGAATTCTTTGGAGAGATCCTTACATTCTTTGGATGTGGTAAGAGCTTTGAATATATGTGGAAGCTACTAAAGATTTCAAGAAGACTTCCAGTCTATTTGTTTTATTTTCTGGTCCTAGGAAAGGTCAGAAGGCTTCTGCTATTTCCTTGGCTTCTTGGTTGAAACTTTTGATTCATCAAGCTTATTTGGAGTCGGGTCAGGCCCCGTCTCAGAGAATTACAGCTCATTCTACTAGATCAGTCTCCACTTCGTGGGCTTTTAAGAATGAAGCTTCAGTTGATCAGATTTGCAAAGCGGCGACTTGGTCCTCTTTGCATACATTTACTAAATTCTACCGTTTTGATGTACTTGCTTTTTCGGAAGCAGTTTTTGGTAGAAAAGTTCTTCAGGCAGCTGTTTCAGTTTTGATTCTTCTGCTTTTTTGATTTAAGTTTTTTTCTTTCAAAAATGAAAGTAAACTTATTTTTTTTGGGTTGTTGGATTAATTTTTTCAGCGAAATATGGCTGTTTTTATTTTTATTCCCTCCCTCTCTAGTGACTCTTGAGTGGAAGACTCCACATCTTGGGTATTGATATCCCATATGTCACTAGCTCATGGGACTCTTGCCAATTACATGAAAGAACAACATAATTTATGTAAGAACTTACCTGATAAATTCATTTCTTTCATATTGGCAAGAGTCCATGAGGCCCACCCTTTTTATGGTGGTTATGATTTTTTGTATAAAGCACAATTATTTCCAAATTTCCTTTTGTTGATGCTTTCTACTCCTTTCTTTATCACCCCACTGCTTGGCTATTCGTTAAACTGAATTGTGGGTGTGGTGAGGGGTGTATTTATAGGCATTTTGAGGTTTGGGAAACTTTGCCCCTCCTGCTAGGATTGTATATCCCATATGTCACTAGCTCATGGACTCTTGCCAATATGAAAGAAATGAATTTATCAGGTAAGTTCTTACATAAATTATGTTTTGTGAGATTAGATGTGATCAATCAGGTTTTATTTTTATATTTATCTTTATATATGTTAATACATAATATCTCTGTAATTATGTTAGATCTAACAAAACAAATGACTGATCATGCCTGATCTAACAAATAGCTATCAAATTAAATAACTTTGTCCAATATTTTGATAAGGGGGGGCTGATGACAGGTTATCCCCCCCTCCAAATAATTTTTAATACCGCTCCTTGTATTCTAGATCTAACAAAATCAACAATTGATCAAACCTGATCCAACAAAGATCTAACCAACTGAATTAAGTTTGTTTTAAAAAAAATGATTTGGGGGGGGGGGGTCTAACCCGGCTGAGTTAGGTAACTGGTGTAAATTAGCTTTGACACTTTATTTATTTTCAGCGCAACAGTCTGGGTGAATTATTTTTATAGAGACTGTCATTTGGACTCTCTTCATTACATCTTTCTACCAGTGCTGGCCCAATGTTAATCTTAGTGTTGTTTGTCACTTATGTTTGTGTGACATTTTTGTACGTTTGTTTATAGATTTAAAATAATACATGTATATTAAATATATCTATCTTTTAGGAGTTTAGAGGCCTCCTTTTTTTCTTTCTAAGATTGTTTTTTTACAATATTTTAAGCGCAAGGTAAAATACTGTTTTTTTTTACATAAGATTGATAGTTATAGTGCACTGGTTTTCAAACCTTTTCTCAGGCCTCTCTAACAGGCCAGATTTTGAGGATATCTGAACTAGAGCACAGGTGACACAATCAGCTGATTAGTAACCATGGTTATTTTATCTGCTCTCATCCAAGGTTATCCAGAAAACCTGGCCTGTTGGGGAGCCTGAGGACAGCTGAAAACCAGTGTTATAGTGGGTCCAAACTATAAAGGGTTAATAGTGTTAGTTTGTCCAATAGAATTAATAGTGTTGGTGGGTGCCCAGGTGATATAGACGGCATAGAGAGAGTTACCTGGGCTGTACGCAGTTGTATGCAAAACACCCCTGGTCTAATAAGATATTTTATTTAGCACAACCTTTGCAGTATAAAACATATTTGAGCTAATTGTCATTTATAGCCTTTATTTTGTAGCATCTGTAAATCGTATGTAATATAGATCACATCACTGTCTTAAAAGGACATTATTGTGTAAAAATAGCATTCTCCTTTCAAACAAATTTCTAACTATGTTTTATAAAATGGTTGCACTCCTGGAACACACAGAATCTGCTCTGCATGAAGATAAGGGCACAGATTAACGCATACGCATGTATGACTGGTGCTCATTCAGTCCCCAGCTTCATATGAAGGAGCACAAAAGCACAACCGTTTTATGTATTTAATCCAGGAGATAAACGTAAAATGTTGTAACAGAATAGAGCATATTATTTTTACACCTGTCCCTTTTATGTTTGAATTAAAGGAATATTTATCCATGTCCTTGTAGTATGCTTAGTGTATGTTTTTACTATATATGTATGTGTGTGTGTGTGTGTGTGTGTGTGTGCTGCTTATGGTTTCAGAGTGTGTTATCTACTGTTATGGAATACGCAGCATGCACTACTTACCCATTATGTGTTTTGTGTGTCAAATCCTACCCCAAGACCTCTTATCCTGCCACATCCAGACATGTAATCTGACCTCTATTCCCGTCTGTGCAGGAGGAGCTGTCTATGTTGAAAGACGCGCTGGAGGAGAAGGAAGGGGACATAAAAAAACTGCATGAAAATATGGGGGCAGATTTCCTGATGGGCACAGAAAGTGGCGAAACAAGCGAGAGAGGTGAGATTCTGTTGTGCTGTGTTATTGTGGAACCTGCTGACATCATCCTATCCCTGACAACCACTGGCAATCAAGTAGTTCATATTTGTACTGTTCTCTGGCAGTGATTGATTATAGCACTGTTCCCTCCACTTGGTTTTGTCCTAACAAACATATATAGTCTAGTATGGGATGGTTTCATATAGAATTAAGCCCAAAAGTTTTTCTTTCATGATTCAGATACAGCATTCAATTTTAAGTAACTTTCTTATTTACTCCTATTATCATTTTTTCTTTGTTCTCTTGGTATCTTTATTTGAAAAAGCTGGAATGTAAGCTTAAGAGCCGGCCCATTTTTAGTTTAGCACCCTAGGTAGCTCTTAGCCACCAATCAGCAAGTGCTACCCAGGTGCTGATCCAAAAAATGGGCCATATTGCATTTGTACTACCTATCGTTACCACTGTGTACTGGCAGTACTGCAATCCAATAATGATTGTGTAGTATCAAAGTTTATTTCAGTCTCAGTCCCAGCAGTCACTTATTATTTTGTGTTTTTTTATTTAAATACAATTTCTGTCTTTCTGCGGCAAGAAAACTTTAATAATGTGCTCAGTGAATGTCAGGGAGATAATCAAATGCGCTGTCATTATGTCTGTAGTGGATTATACATAATCTAGTGATGGTTAACCTACTACCTTATAAAAAGGACATAGTCAGAATTGTAATGTGCATAATGCACCGCAGCATATGAGTGTATGCCCATTAAACAGTGATAGTTTTTCTCAGTATAGTTATATTGCAGACATGTTTCAGTTTGTTTGCTCTGATGCACTATTCAGTTTTGATCATTACATAAGTCAACAAAAGTAAATACATGTAGCTATCAGACAGCAGGAACAAGCAGCACAGTACTGGGGTGTTGTATAAATGTTCAGTTACGCTCAGGATGATAAATGCTAAATAGATATCAGTATAGCTCTTGTTTATTGACATTATTATAGTAAATTGTATCTGATCGTCATTCATTGTGATAAATAAATGCATTATATATTTATAAAATATGTTCTCATGTTGTAACTGATTCACGAACTTTTGGTCGTATATAGCTTTGTGCCTTGTAGAATATGTTAGGACTCTGTGACAGCCCCTTCCTGTCACTTCTGTTTCTAACTATTAGGAGTAAGATATTGTGAGCTCCAGACCATTACAGCCTTTCACACACACACATATATATATATAATATACTCATACATACACACAAATATATATACACACACACACACATATACACACACACATATTTCTTCTATAAGGTATGATGAGTCCACGGATTCATCCTTTACTTGTGGGATATTATCCTCCTGCTAACAGGAAGTGACAAAGAGCACCACAGCAGAGCTGTCTATATAGCTCCTCCCTTAGCTCCACCCCCCAGTCGTTCTCTTTGCCTACTCTAAGTACTAGGAAGGGTAAAGTGAAAGAGGTGATAAAATTGCAAAGAACATATTTTAGCTACTAAAAGTATGTCGCAGGATGATTCTCAGTCAGAAGGGAATCAGGTTATGCCATCTAATTCTCCCCAAGTGTCACAACATTAACGCCCGCACAAGCGACGCCAAGTACTTCTAGTGCGTCTAATTCTTTCACCCTGCAAGATATGGCCGCAGTTATGAATACTACCCTCACAGAGGTTTTATCTAAGCTGCCTGGGTTGCAGGGGGAAGCGCAGTAGGTCTGGTGTGAGAACAAATGCTGAGCCCTCTGACGCTTTATTAGCCATATCCGATGTACCCTCACAATGTTCTGAGTTGGGGGTGAGGGATTTGCTGTCTGAGGGAGAGATTTCTGATTCAGGAAAGATGTTCCCTCAGACAGACTCAGATATGACGGCTTTTAAATTTAAACTAGAACACCTCCGCTTATTGCTCAGGGAGGTTTTAGCGACTCTGGATGATTGTGACCCTATTGTAGTTCCAGAGAAATTGTGTAAAATGGACAGATTTCTAGAGGTCCCTGCTTACACTGTTTTTCCGGTCCCTAAGAGGATTTCGGACATTGTTACTAAGGAGTGGGATAGACCAGGTATTCCGTTCGCTCCCCCTCCTACTTTTAAGAAAATGTTTCCCATATCAGACACCATGCGGGACTCGTAGCAGACGGTCCCTAAGGTGGAGGGAGCTATTTCTACCCTGGCTAAGCGTACAACTATACCTATTGAGGACAGTTGTGCTTTTTAAAGATCCTATGGATAAAAAATTAGAGGGTCTCCTAAAGAAAATATTTGTTCATCAGGGTTTTCTTCTCCAACCTATAGCGTGCATTGTTCCCGTAACTACTGCAGCTGCTTTTTGGTTCGAGGCTCTGGAGGAGGCTCTTCAGGTTGAGATCCCAGTAGATGATATTCTGGATAGAATTAGGGCTCTCAAGCTAGATAATTCTTTCATTACAGATGCCGCTTTTCAACTGGCTAAATTAGCGGCAAAGAATTCAGGTTTTAGCACGTAGAGCGTTATGGCTTAAGTCCTGGTCTGCTGATGTGTCATCAAAATCTAAGCTTTTAGCCATCCCTTTCAAGGGTAAGACCCTATTCGGGCCTGAACTGAAAGAGATCATTTCAGACATCACTGGAGGGAAAGGCTATGCCCTTCCTCAGGATAAGACAAATAAGATGAGGACCAAACAAAATAATTTTCGTTCCTTTTAAACTTCAAAGGTGGTCCCCTCTACCTCTTCCCCTGCTGCAAATCAAGAGGGGAATTTTACTCAATCCAAGTCAGTCTGGAGACCTAACCAGACTTGGAACAAAGGTAAACAGGCCAAAAAGCCCGCTGCTGCCACCTAGACAGCATGAAGGGGTAGCCCCCGATCCGGGACCGGATCTAGTAGGGGGCAGACATTCACTCTTTGCTCAGGCTTGGGAAAGAGGACATTCAGGACTCCCAGGGCTTTAGAAATCGTAACCCAGGGGTATCTTCTAGATTGCAAAGATTCTCCTCCAAGGGGGAGATTCCATCTTTCTCAATTGTCTGTAAACCAGACAAAAAGAGAGGCGTTCTTACGCTGTGTAGAAGACCTATATACCATGGGAGTGATCTGCCCAATTCCGAAAACAGAACAGGGGCAGGGGTTCTACTCCAATCTGCTTGTGGTTCCCAAAAAAGAGGGAACCTTCAGACAAATTTTAGATCTCAAGATCCTAAACAAATTCCTCAGAGTCCCATCCTTCAAAATGGAGACCATTCGGACTATTTTACCAATGATCCAGGAGGGTCAATATATGACCACCGTGGACTTAAAGGATGCGTTTCTACACATCCCTATCCACAAAGATCATCACCAGTTCCTCAGGTTCGCCTTTCTGGACAAGCATTACCAGTTTGTGGCTCTTAACTTCGGGTTGGCCACAGCTCCCAGAATTTTCACAAAGGTGCTAGGGTCCCTTCTGGCGGTTCTAAGGCCGCGGGGCATAGCAGTGGCGCCTTATCTGGACGATATCTTAATTCAGGCGTTGACTTACCTACTAGCCAAATCTCACACGGACATCATGTTGGCTTTTCTAAGATCTCACGGGTGGTAGGTGAACGTAAAAAAAGAGTTCACTTATCCCTCTCAGAAGAGTTCCATTCCTGGGAACTCTGATAGATTCGGTGGACATGAACATTTTTCTGACGGAGGTCAGGAAATCAAAGATTTTAACCACTTGCCGAGCTCTTCATTCCATTCCTCGGCCGTCAGTGGCTCAGTGTATGGAGGTAATCGGACTAATGGTAGCGGCAATGGACATAGTTCCGTTTGCTCGCTTGCATCTCAGACCACTGCAACTATGCATGCTCAAACAGTGGAATGGGGATTATGCAGATTTATCTCCTCAGATAAATCTGGATCAAGAGACCAGAGTCTCTCTTCTTTGGTGGTTGTCACAGGATCATCTGTCCCAGGGAATGTGTTTCCGCAGGCCAGCATGGGTCATAGTGACGACGGACGCTAGCCTCTTGGGCTGGGGTGCAGTCTGGAATTCCCTGAAAGCACAGGGTTTGTGGACTCAGGAGGAGGCTCTCCTCCTGATAAATATTCTAGAACTGAGAGCGATATTCAACGCGCTTCAGGCTTGGCCTCAGCTGGCTTCGGCCAGATTCACAAGATTCCAGTCGGACAATATCACGATTGTAGCATATATCAATCATCAGGGGGGAACAAAGAGTTCTCTAGCGATGATAGAGGTTACCAAAATAATTTGATGGGCAGAGACTCACTCTTGCCATCTATCAGCAATCTATATTCCAAGTGTGGAGAACTGGGAAGCGGATTTTCTAAGTCGTCAGACTTTTCATCCGGGGGAGTGGGAACTCCACCCGGAGGTGTTTGCACAATTGATTCAGCAATGGGGCACACCAGAATTGGATCTGATGGCGTCTCGTCAGAACGCCAAACTTCCTTGTTACGGGTCCAGGTCAAGGGATCCTCAGGCAGTACTGATAGATGCTCTATCAGTACCCTGGTCGTTCAACCTGGCTTTTGTGTTTCCACCATTTTCTCTCCTTCCTCGTTTGATTGCCAGAATCAAACAGGAGAGAGCTTTGGTGATTTTGATAGCACCTGCATGGCCCCGCAGGACTTGGTATGCAGACCTGGTGGACATGTCATCTCTTCCACCATGGACTCTGCCACTGAGATAGGACCTTCTGATTCAAGGTCCGTTCCAGCATCCAAATCTAGTTTCTCTGCGGCTGACTGCTTGGAGATTGAACACTTGATTTTATCCAAGCAGGGTTTCTCTGAGTCGGTCATAGATACCTTGATTCAGGCTCGAAAGCCTGTCACTAGGAAAATGTATCATAAGATATGGCGTAAATATCTTTTATTGGTGCGAATCCAAAGGCTACTCATGGAGTAAGATCAGGATTCCTAGGATTTTGTCTTTTCTCCAAGAAGGATTGGAGAAGGGACTATCAGCTAGTTCCTTAAAGGGACAAATTTTACTGCACAAGTGTCTGGCAGATGTTCCAGACGTTCAGTCATTCTGTCAGGCTTTAGTTAGAATCAAGCCTGTGTTTAAACCTGTTGCTCCGCCATGGAGTCTGAATTTAGTTCTTAAAGTTCTTCAAGGGGTTTCGTTTGGACCTATGCATTCCATAGATATTAAGATTCTATCTTGGAAGTTTCTGTTTTTAGTTGCAGTGGCTTCCACATGGGCTTTTAAAAATGATGCTTCTGTTGAACAGATTTGTAAGGCTGCGACTTGGTCTTCGCTCATACCTTTTCCAAATTTGATACTTTTGCTTCTTCGGAGGCTATTTTTGGGAGAAAAGTTCTTCAAGCAGTGGTGCCTTCTGTTTAACCATCTGTCTTGTCCCTCCCGTTCATCCGTGTCCTGTAGCTTTGGTATTGTATCCCACAAGTAAAGGATGAATCCGTGGACTTGTTGTACCTTATAGAAGAAAAGTAAATTTATGCTTACCTGATAAATTAATTTCTTCTATGGTACAACGAGTCCACGGCCCGCCCTGTCATTTAAGACAGATTATATTTTTTGATTTTACACTTCAGTCACCTCTGCACCTTTTAGTTTCTCCTTTTTCTTCCTGTACCTTCGTTCGAATGACTGGGGGGTGGAGCTAAGGGAGGAGCTATATAGACAGCTCTGCTGTGGTGCTTATTGCCACTTCCTGTTAGCAGGAGGATAATATCCCACAAGTAAAGGATGAATCCGTGGACTTGTCGTACCATAGAAAAAATTAATTTATCAATTAAGCATAAATTTACTTTTTATATAATATATATATATATATATATATATATATATATATATATATATATATATATATATATATATATACATATTATACACATACATACACACACACACATATTTATTTATATATATATATATATATATATACACACACAGACACATCTATACACACATTTATATACACACACATATAGACACACTATATATATATATATATATATATATATATATATATATATATATATATATATATATATATATATATATATATATATATATATATATATATATAGACACACAGACATATATATATATATATACATGCACAATATTTGGTCATGCTTTTAAAAGTTCACTACAATTTGTGCCTATTCTTTTGTGGCAAAGCAAGGAGCAATTCTTTAGTTTTGAAGGAAATAATCAAGTTTATCTCCGTATTTATTATTTATTTTTTGCAAATTTTGAGACCCACTGATTGATTCTTTGATCTTGCTCCTAGATAAATTCCTAAGAACTCAGATTGTATATTTTTCTGTTTATGGGCATGTTTGGTTTCTATGGGTCATTTTACAGTCTCTTCATGCTGTCATAATCGGATAAATCATTTGTTTATGCTCTGCTGGCAAATTGTATATACAGTATCTCACAAAAGTGAGTACATCCCTCACATTTTTGTAGATATTTTATTATATCTTTTCATGTGACAACACTGAAGAATTGACACTTTGCTACAATGTAAAGTAGTGAGTGTACAGCCTGTATAACAGTGTCAATTTGCTGTCCTCTCAAAATAACTCAACACACAGCCATTAATGTCTAAAGTACACCCCTAAGTGAAAATGTCCAAATTGGGCCCAATTAGCCATTTTTCCTCCCCAGTGTCATGTGACTCATTAGTGTTAGAAGGTCTCGGGTGTTAATGGGGAGCAGGTGTGTTAAATTTGGTGTTATCGCTCTCACACTCTCTCATACTGGTAACTTTAAGTTTAACATGGCACATCATGGCAAAGAACTCTCTAAGTATCTGAAAAAAAGAATTATTACTCAACATAAAGATGGCCTAGGCTATAAGAAGATTGCCAGTCTCCTGAAACTGAGCTACAGCATGGTGGGCAAGACCATACAGAAGTTTCACAGGATGGGTTCCACTCAGAACAGTCCTCGCCATGGTCGACCAAAGAAGTTGAGTGCACATGCTCAGCGTCGTATCCAGAGGTTGTCTTTGGGAAATAGACGTATAAGTGCTGCCAGCATTGCTGCAGAGGTTGAAGGGGGGGGGGTTAGCCTGTCAGTGCTCAGACCATACACCGCACACTGCATCAAATTGGTCTGCATGGCTGTTGTCCCAGAAGGAAGCCTCTTCTAAAAATGTTGCACAAGAAAGCCTGCAAACAGTTTGCTGAAGACAAGCAGACTAAGGACATTGATTACTGGAACCATGTCCTGTGGTCCGATGAGACCAAGATAAACTTATTTGGTTCAGATGGTGTCAAGCGTGTGGGGCAGGCAACCAGGTGAGGAGTACAAAGACAAGTGTGTCTTGCCTACAGTCAAGCATGGTGGTGGGAGTGTCATGGTCTGAGCCTGCATGAGTGCTGCCGGCACTGGGGAGCTACAGTTCATTGAGGGAACCATGAATGCCAACATGTACTGGACATATTGAAGCAGAGCATGATTCCCTCCCTTCGGAGACTGGGCCGCGGGGCAGTATTCCAACAGGATAACAACCCCAAACACACCTCCAAGACGACCACTGCCTTGCTAAAGAAAGTGAGGGTAAAGGTGATGGACTGGCCAAGCATGTCTCCAGACCTAAACCCTATTGAGCATCTGTGGGGCATCCTCAAATGGAATGTGGGGGGAGCGCAAGGTCTCTAACATCCACCAGCTCCGTGATGTCGTCATGGAGGAGTGGAAGAGGACTCCAGTGGCAACCTGTGAAGCTCTGGTGAACTCCATGCCCAATAGGGTTAAGGCAGTGCTGGAAAATAATGGTGGCCACACAAAATATTGGCACTTTGATCCCAATTTGGACATTTCCACTTAGGGGTGTACTCACTTTTGTTGCCAATGGTTTAAACATTAATGGCTGTGTGTTGAGTTGTTTTGAGGGGACAGCAAATTTACACTGTTATGCGGGCTGTACATTCACTACTTTACATTGTAGCAAAGTGTCATTTCTTCAGTGTTATCACATGAAAAGCTATATTAAAATATTTACAAAAATGTGAGGGGTGTACTCACTTTTGTGAGATACTGTACATAAGATTGTTAGAGACAAGGTTCCTCTCTTTATATATACATAAGATTGTAAGAAACAACGTTACTCTCTTATATATACTGTACATAAGATTGTAAGAGACGACGTTCCTCTCTTTTACTCTATATATATATATATATATATATATCCAAGTGAAGGTAAAAAGTTCTCCAGTCGTGGATGTAGTAAAAGAATATATTTATTGAAAAATGCTTAAAATCATTTACACCACTTGTAAAAATCCTAGAATGGGCATCAGATCATGTCTCACGCGTTTCAGCTCTGCTGAGCCGTACTCATAGACCTCTCATATATATATATATATATATATATATATATATATATATATATATATATATATATATACTGTACATAAGATTGTAAGAGACGACATTCCTCTTTTTTTTTTTTCTTCTTTTTTTTATTGTTTTATTGAGGTTTGTATAGATTACAGCATAAATAAATACACGTCAATTCACAATGACAGCAGGTATGCATACAAAAAAAAAAAATCAACCTGCTAGGTAAGCATATCCTGTTAAAGGGACAGTCTAGTCCAAAATAAAATTTCATGATTCAGATAGAGCATGTCATTTTAAACAATTTTCTAATTTACTTTTATCACCAATTTTGCTTTTAAATACACACAGAGAGAAATGCACTCACAGGAACGAACAACCAGCTCAATATCATTGTTAGCCTGTTCTATGGCGATTTACCACCTGGGTGCAACTTCTTTTAGCCCAGCATTGCTTTTCACAGAGTAGAACTTTCCTGTAGTATATCAGTCTGATCCCGCCTATTACGGTCAGTCCAGCGCCGAAATACCAGGCAATTCCTCTCTGAACAAGGAACACAGCAACCCCAGACGATCGTTTCGTCCTTCATTGGGCCTCGTCAGTGAGGTGTAGCACTATTCCTCTAAGCACACTGAGCAAGGAGTCCACGTCTGGTTTCCCCTTTTTCCCATAGGGAGACTAAATACACACAGAGAGAAATGCACTCACAGGAACGAACAACCAGCTCAATACCATTGTTAGCCTGTTCTATGGCGATTTACCACCTGGGTGCAACTTCTTTTAGCCCAGCAATGCTTTTCACAGAGTAGAACTTTCCTGTAGTATATCAGTCTGATCCCGCCTATTACGGTCAGTCCAGCGCCGAAATACCAGGCAATTCCTCTCTGCACAAGGAACACAGCAACCCCAGACGATCGTTTCGGACTTCATTGGGCCTCGTCAGTGAGGTGTAGCAGTATTCCTCTAAGCACACTGAGCAAGGAGTCCACGTCTGGTTGCCCCTTTTTCCCATAGGGAGACTAAATGCACACAGAGAGAAATGCACTCACAGGAACGAACAACCAGCTCAATACCATTGTTAGCCTGTTCTATGGCGATTTACCACCTGGGTGCAACTTCTTTTAGCCCAGCAATGCTTTTCACAGAGTAGAACTTTCCTGTAGTATATCAGTCTGATCCCGCCTATTACGGTCAGTCCAGCGCCGAAATACCAGGCAATTCCTCTCTGAACAAGGAACACAGCAACCCAAGACAATTGTTTCGGCCTTCATTGGGCCTCGTCAGTGAGGTGTAGCAGTATTCCTATAAGCACACTGAGCAAGGAGTCCACGTCTGGTTGCCCCTTTTTCCCATAGGGAGACTAAATACACACGGAGAGAAAGGGGCCTTGACAGAAAAGAGATCCCTTCTAAGCCAACAAGAAGAAGCCTCTTGATCCTATCAAATACACAAAGGAATTCACTACAGAGCGAGAGAGTGAACGCTGCATTAAGTTACTACACCTCCGCTGGAAGTAGTGTGCTGTATGGATTCGGGTCGCCGGCTGTAGCTGTCAGAGTCTTCGAGCATTTGTATCCTTCGCAACCCTGTTCAGAAGCAGAGGCTAAATCTACCCAGACCGAGGGGAGAATCACGCTTGAGAAGAGGCAGTCACGTCTTTTGGGCCTTAACTTTCTCCAGTTAGCAAGTGGGAGGGCTGACCGGCTCTTACATGATGAGTGTGTAGCTTCATCTGATACCTTACGGCACCTACGAACTAGGACATGGCTGATCCCTCTAATAGTTCCTGGCAGCTTGTCGGCGACCGGAGTGGGCTGATGATTCTGGAGCGCTGATGCGGGGTAGGATACTAAACCATGCTGCACAGAGCTGACATTAATCGGCTCTAATAGACATTTGCTGGAACTTGTAGAGACGCATACACATATCTTCTGGAACTCTTTATGACGACCTACGAGTCTGAAACATTGAGTATCCATATATATTCCAGATATGTGACTTGGGTTTGGAGTGAGGAATCCTTTGACGATGACTTTGCAGTCTGAAGCCCTAAGTCTATAATTTATGTACGGGACCCAAAACCTCAGAGGACTGTCAATGTGTGCATACATTACATTTTTGTTGTTACCCTAATTGTCAAATTGAGAGGGTGCATTATGTGTATTTAACTATTTCAGACTTGTTGGGTACGGTCTTACTCATGAGCGCTGCGCAATAGTACTAGCTGATTCATGTTTTGCATAATTTACTACTTGAGATGGGTTTATACTTATGCAAGTCCTCCTCTCGCGATCAAACTGTATCTCACTGGGTTCCCCATAGTTTAACAGCAGGTGCGGTAGCCGGGGCCACACGCTTTGCCCCATGTCAGAGACATACATAGATTATCTGAAGTTAGTGGGCTGCCTACTCTGGGTTTAACCTTATTAAATAGCTGGGATCCGTATCACTTTAGCTCCTTACATGACGGTAGTCCCTCCTACTATACTCCCTAATAACAGCTGGAGTTTGCAATAGTGCTTATGCATGCTGTATTAACGTGTCTATTCATCATTATGCAAATGTAAGCCCAGAGACTGGTGCCAGCTATCTCATACTAAGCCTAGTAGTTAGTTAACAATCTTAAAGGTTCCCTTTTTGTCCCTCTTCATATCCCCCTGCACGACTGTATCTACATGTTAATGCTCCAGTTTGTTATAGAGCTTCATTCTGTGTCTGAATAGCAGAACTGCATGTCTCCCAGATAAGACAAAATACCAGTATTTGTTGTGACAATAGTTACTCGTATTATTTTAAACTATTAGTGTTATATATGCAATTTGTTTTGATAGCATCAACTGTATAAATATAAAAGAGGTCTCTACCACTCATTGGGACCCAAGAGCGGTCCCCTATTTTCCCAATGCCTTCTTCTTATAACAAATTTAAAGGTTAATAGGGTTCAAAAGTGACCCTTCTATTAGCGGGAAGGCTGTGAGAAATGGTGCTATGATACTTACAGTGTTATAATAATCATGCCCCATCATTGTATTTAATAAAACTTTCTTGTCTTGTATGTGTATTGAAGTATACTTGTATGTGTTATAACCTGCTAACTATGTACCACTTGGTAAACCTCAATAAAAATATTAAAAAAAAAATATTAAAAAAAAAAGTTGCACCCAGGTGGTAAATCGCCATAGAACAGGCTAACAATGGTATTGAGCTGGTTGTTCGTTCCTGTGAGTGCATTTCTCTCTGTGTGTATTTAGTCTCTCTATGGCAAAAAGGGGAAACCAGACGTGGACTCCTTGCTCAGTGTGCTTGGAGGAATACTGCTACACCTCACTGACGAGGCCCAATGAAAAAAATGAAAAAAACTTGCACTCACTGGTCTTATATCAAAACACACTTTACTGTACAGTAGCGTTTTTTGTTACCTGTATTCTACTTGTTACTAGCATCCTGGCTTTTTGAAAGTGAGAGTGCTCTCCTGCGTGTTCACACATATATATATATATATATATATATATATATTTATATAAGATTGTAAGAGACGACGTTCATCTCTTATAAATACATAAGATTGTAAGAGACAACGTTCATCTTTTATATATACATAAGATTGTAAGAGACGACGTTCCTCTCTTATATATACCCAAGATTGTAAGGGACGATGTTCCTCTCTTTTATATACATAAGATTTAAGTGACAACGTTCCTCTTTTATATATACATAAGATTGTAAGAGACAACGTTCCTCTCTTATATATACATAAGATTGTAAGACACGACGTTCCTCTCTTATATATACCTAAGATTGTAAGAGACAACGTTCCTCTCTTATATTTACATAAGATTTAAGAGACGATGTTCCTCTTATATATACATAAGATTGTAAGAGACTACGTTCCTCTCTTATATATACATAAGATTGTAAGACACAACGTTCCTCTCTTATATATACCTAAGATTGTAAGAGACAACGTTCCTCTCTTATATTTACATAAGATTTAAGAGACGATGTTCCTCTTATATATACATAAGATTGTAAGACACAACGTTCCTCTCTTATATATACATAAGATTGTAAGACACAACGTTCCTCCCTTATATTTACATAAGATTTAAGAGACGATGTTCCTCTTATATATACATAAGATTGTAAGACACAACGTTCCTCTCTTATATATACAGGGAGTGCAGAATTATTAGGCAAATGAGTATTTTGACCACATCATCCTCTTTATGCATGTTGTCTTACTCCAAGCTGTATAGGCTCGAAAGCCTACTACCAATTAAGCATATTAGGTGATGTGCATCTCTGTAATGAGAAGGGGTGTGATCTAATGACATCAACACCCTATATCAGGTGTGCATAATTATTAGGCAACTTCCTTTCCTTTGGCAAAATGGGTCAAAAGAAGGACTTGACAGGCTCAGAAAAGTCAAAAAAAGTGAGATATCTTGCAGAGGGATGCAGCACTCTTAAAATTGCAAAGCTTCTGAAGCGTGATCATCGAACAATCAAGCGTTTCATTCAAAATAGTCAATAGGGTCGCAAGAAGCGTGTGGAAAAACCAAGGCGCAAAATAACTGCCCATGAACTGAGAAAAGTCAAGCGTGCAGCTGCCAAGATGCCACTTGCCACCAGTTTGGCCATATTTCAGAGCTGCAACATCACTGGAGTGCCCAAAAGCACAAGGTGTGCAATACTCAGAGACATGGCCAAGGTAAGAAAGGCTGAAAGACGACCACCACTGAACAAGACACACAAGCTGAAACGTCAAGACTGGGCCAAGAAATATCTCAAGACTGATTTTTCTAAGGTTTTATGGACTGATGAAATGAAAGTGAGTCTTGATGGGCCAGATGGATGGGCCCGTGGCTGGATTGGTAAAGGGCAGAGAGCTCCAGTCCGACTCAGACGCCAGCAAGGTGGAGGTGGAGTACTGGTTTGGGCTGGTATCATCAAAGATGAGCTTGTGGGGCCTTTTCGGGTTGAGGATGGAGTCAAGCTCAACTCCCAGTCCTACTGCCAGTTTCTGGAAGACACCTTCTTCAAGCAGTGGTACAGGAAGAAGTCTGCATCCTTCAAGAAAAACATCATTTTCATGCAGGACAATGCTCCATCACACGCGTCCAAGTACTCCACAGTGTGGCTGGCAAGAAAGGGTATAAAAGAAGAAAATCTAATGACATGGTCTCCTTGTTCACCTGATCTGAACCCCATTGAGAACCTGTGGTCCATCATCAAATGTGAGATTTACAAGGAGGGAAAACAGTACACCTCTCTGAACAGTGTCTGGGAGGCTGTGGTTGCTGCTGCACGCAATGTTGATGGTGAACAGATCAAAACACTGACAGAATCCATGGATGGCAGGCTTTTGAGTGTCCTTGCAAAGAAAGGTGGCTATATTGGTCACTGATTTGTTTTTGTTTTGTTTTTGAATGTCAGAAATGTATATTTGTGAATGTTGAGATGTTATATTGGTTTCACTGGTAAAAATAAATAATTGAAATGGGTATATATTTGTTTTTTGTTAAGTTGACTAATAATTATGCACAGTAATAGTCACCTGCACACACAGATATCCCCCCTAAAATAGCTAAAACTAAAAACAAACTAAAAACTACTTCCAAAAATATTCAGCTTTGATATTAATGAGGTTTTTGGGTTCATTGAGAACATGGTTGTTGTTCAATAATAAAATTAATCCTCAAAAATACAACTTGCCTAATAATTCTGCACTCCCTGTACATAAGATTGTAAGACACAACGTTCCTCCCTTATATTTACATAAGATTGTAAGACACAACGTTCCTCTCTTATATATACATAAGATTGTAAGAGACGACGTTCATCTCTTATATATACATAAGATTGTAAGAGACAACGTTCATCTCTTATATATACATAAGATTCAGTGGGTGGTACACTAAGCGCCTGCCTCAAAAAGACCCTGGCTCTGGACATTGACTCCTAGTAGTCAATAAAAATGAATAGAAAAATCGGATATAGAAACCAAAGCGCCTAAAAGGCTGGGTCTGTGTGTATGAATAGCCTTGAAATATATATAATATATAATAAACTAAAAAACTGTATAAAAATTAACACTTTAATTTCTTACAGACATGGATCCATGTTACAATCAGACATACATGATATAAAAACAATAAAAACAGTAAAAAACTTCAGAGAGTAAAATTCTTCGTGGCTAGTTTTCTAGTGACAGAAGGACTGATCCCCTTTCTAAGTGAGATAGCCTAGATATATAACGTTGGTTCTCTGACTCCTTGCTAAAGGTGAATAATAAACAAATCCTGGTGTGTACCCTACCAAAAATAAAGGTAATTATGTGGTCTAATGTCGATGTTCCTAAAATGGTTTAACAAGTGTAACACGTAGTAGTGAAAAACACAATTGCAGTGGTGGATAAACAAAAATATTAAAAAATCAATCAGATTATATAGTAATCAATCGGTTAATACCAAATAATCAAAAAACTAAAAATAACATCTGTGGCTGAAAGCAAAAAAAACAGTCCTCCAAAAATTGAATAGCAGTGTTCATTCCATAAAAAGACACGTAGTGAATAAAAGTGAAAAATCAGTGGCCACTGTAATAAACAAAAAGAATATAATATGTTCTTGATAAATCCTGTGGAGAGATATTAACTGCAACCTTTAGCAGTACCGGGATGTGGTGGTGTATAAAAACTCATCAGGGGCCCAGGCCGACCCAAATTTCACCTAAAAAGTAGAAAACAAACACACAATAGTTGTCAGCCTGTGGAAGGTAATCTCACCCCTGTAAAGGAGAGAGGGAATTTTAGGACCACAACTGCAGCTTTAAAAGTGTTGTGAAAGTATCAATGATTCTGTATAGGTGAAGGGAGGCAGCAAGGTTCAGAATCAATGGATACAGTTCACTTCTATTATAAGGATAGGTGAGACAATGGCTGAGACCAGAGCATATAGCCCCACTCAGTATTGACAAACTGGTTCCCACTTAAATAATAACATGCAATTGCAAGGTTAAAGAGTTAAACAGATAGTATCTGATCATAATTGGCAGCACATATAACAGTACAAGAGAAAGGCAAAATACAGCTAATGACACTTGAGCTTTTTAAGGTACTGAGACTGACAAATAACGAAGTTAGGTAAATATTAGCGCATTTGAATACGAAGGCATCTTAACTAAAAGTTCTGAGACATGTCTGGAGTAAATGTTGAATATTGGTAACTTACTGCGGTACAGGAGTGAAGGAAGCGCTTTTTAAAGTTACTATAGAAGTAATGGGTGAGTGGTGTCTGGACACAGAGTAGTTCCCCTGCAGAGTCTGGGGATTTGCAGCGTGTGCGATGGCGTGTGACGTCACCGCTTGCCGGTTCCGGTCCTGTGTTTGGTAGAGAGGGTGAGCTGCGTCTGTCTCAAAGGTTGCAAGGAAGTTTGAGGGTGAGAAGCTGGATTCAACAATCAAGCAATTTGGTATGAGTAGGAGGGAAATTTAAACAGCTTGATGGGGAGGAGATTATGTAAGTGTGAAAAGACACAGCTATACAAAGGATAAAGCAAAGAACTTAGGCAGTCATGACAGGACCCCCCCCCCCCAAGGATCAACTCCGGGGATCGGGTCCAGGGCGATCAGGACAACGTTCATGGAACCTGGCCACCAATCGGGGGGCAGATAGATTAGAAGCCGGTTCCCAGGAGTCCTCAGAATCAGGATAGCACTTCCAATGAACCAGATACTGAAGCTGCCCTCGAAAGCGTCGGGAGTCCAACACATCTTGTACCTCATACTCCAGGGTGGCATCCTGCAGATGAGGAAGTATAGGAATAGAAGGATCATGGTGACGAAGCTGTCTATAAGGCTTGAGGAGAGACACATGAAGGTAGGATGGGATTTCAGATTTGCTGGTAAAGCGAGGGTGACAGCATTCATATTCACAATCTTTACGATGGGGAATGGTCCAATAAAGCTGGAAGACAGTTTCCTGGAAGGAAGGGGTAAATGTAGATTACGTGTCGATAACCAAACGTAGTCACCTACAGCATATTTAGGCGAGGGAATCCTTTTCTTGTCAAAATGAAATTTATACCGATCCTTGGCGATGCGAATATTTTCAGCAGTTAATGAAAAGGATTCACTAATAGTGTTGATGAGGTCATTCACAACAGGACAAGTGTTGCCGACCATAGAATCCCATTCAAAAGAGGGATGGAAACCATAATTAATGAAAAACGGTGTGGAGTTAGTAGAGGAATGAATGGAATTGTTGAAGGCGAATTCTGCGTATGGCAGAAGTTGGGTCCAGTTCTCTTGTTTAGCTGAGATGAAACATCTTAAGTATTGTTCAATGCACTGGTTTGTTCTTTCAGTCTGGCCATTAGTTTGTGGATGGAAAGAGGTACTGAGACGTCTAGAAATACCTAGTGAGTGACAAAGTTGTTTCCAGAAGTGGCTGGTAAATTGAGTACCCCTATCTGAGGTGATACTATTCGGGAGTCCGTGATACTTGAACACATGGTGGATCATTAAGGAAATGGTTTCAGAAGAAGTTGGGAGTTTATGGTAGGGCACAAAATGTGCCATTTTACTAAATAGGTCCACGACTACTAATATGGTGTTATTCCTTTCTGAGATAGGCAGGTCGACTATATAGTCGATAGCTATGTCTCTCCAAGGACGGTCAGGAGTCGGTAAGGGGATCAATTTTCCGTACGGGGGAGTCCTCCCTTTTTTAGTAGTTTCGCAGATCATACAGGTCTTAACGTAATCCGTGATATCGGAGAGGTAAGTTGGCCACCAAAAGTATCTGGAGACTAATTCTTGAGTTTTCTTTATGCCCATATGTCCAGCAGATGGGGAGTCATGTAAAGTTTTTAAGACTGTTGGTCTGAGACTGTTGGGTACATAGATTTGTTGTTGGTGATAATACAACCCATCCGTGTGTAAATCCAAGACCTGTAATGGTTTATTTGAGTCAGCCTGTTGTGCCGATTTGAACTGATTGTTTTGTTCTACAGTTAAAGCTAAGAACCTGTCTAGAGGAATTTAAGGGTGAGAGGTTTGGATGCGGAACTTGGTCCACCAAGTGTCTTGAGAGGGCATCAGCCTTCTTGTTCTTGTTTGCAGGACGGTAGGTGATAAGATAATTAAACCTAGCCAAGAATAGGTTCCAACGGACCTGCCGTGCACTAAGAGTCCTATTAGATTGTAAGTATTCTAGATTTTTGTGATCCGTGTAGATCAAGATTGGAAGACTGGTCCCTTCCAGAAGGTGTCTCCATTGTTCTAATGAAGTCTTGATTGCTAACAGTTCTTTATCCCCAATTGGGTAGTTGATTTCAGCTGAATTAAGTATTCGTGAATAGAAGGCGACAGGGTGTAGAGGGTCCTTAGGAGTCAACCTCTGGGAGAGGATTGCTCCCAAAGCATAATTAGATGCATCCACTTCCAGGATATACTGTAACTTAGAATTAGGGAATTGGAGGATAGGGGCCGTAGTGAAAGCCTTTTTTAAAAAGTTGAAAATTTGTTCTAAATCATCGTTCCATCGAAAGTGTGTATCAGATTTGGTCAAGTTAGTTAATGGTCTTGTCAAATCAGCGAAATTTTTAATAAACTTCCTGTAGAAATTGGCGAAACCCATGAACCTTTGTATATCCTTTTTACTTTTTGGGGAAGGCCAATTTTGGATTACCGATATCTTATCATTATCCATCTGGATACCTTGGGGTGATACAATATAACCTAGAAATTTTATTTCTTTGGAGTGAAATAAGCATTTTTCTAGTTTGACATATAGAGAATTTTCTCTCAACCGTGTTAATACTAGGGTAACATGTTTGATGTGTTCTGTACGTGAGGTAGAGAATATGAGTATATCATCCAAATATATCACCATAAATAAATCCAAAAAAATCCTTAAAAATGTCATTTATAAAGTATTGAAAAGTAGCCGGGGCATTACAGAGGCCAAATGGCATCACAGTATATTCAAATAAGCCGTAACGTGTACGGAATGCTGTAAGCCATTCATGACCCTCCTTGATACGTACTAAGTTGTAAGCCCCTCTGAGATCCAATTTAGTGTATATAGTAGCATCTTGTAATCTATCAAGGAGTTGGGGAATTAAGGCAAAGGATAGCGGTTTTTTATTGTACGCTTGTTTAGTTCTCTGTAATCAATAATGGGTCTTAGGGACTGATCTTTATTTTTAACAAAAAATATACCAGCCCCAGCTGGGGAGGTGGAAGGACGTATAAAGCCTTTCTTTAAGTTATCAGCCAAATAAGTTTTAAGGTGTTGTAACTCAGGTTCTGAGAGGGGAAATATATGGCCGTAAGGTATATCAACACCTGGCAGGAGATCAATAGGGCAGTCATAAACCCTATGAGGTGGTAGATTCTCTGATTCTTTTTTATCAAAGACATCAGCGAATGTAATGTATTCCTTGGGGATTTGTAATGGAACATCTAGTAAAATTTGTTCCTGATGGAGACACAAATCTTTACAATATGGAGAATTAAAGAGAACTTGTGAAGTTGACCATTGTATAGTGGGATCGTGTTGTTTAAACCAAGTGATACCAAGTATAATGGGATATAGAGGTGAGGGTATAACATCAAAAGTAAGATACTCTGTGTGTTGGTCATGTGTGGTGAGCCTTAATGGTATGGTATGGTATAAGATGGGTCCTGAAGTTATTTCATTACCATCAATAAATCGAAGTACACTAGGCACCAATTTCTTAACAAGTGGAATTTTATTTACAGTAGTGAATTGGTGATCTATATAATTATGGCTCGCTCCAGAGTCAAGGATTGCTTGTGAGTTGAGTCTTTGCTGATCCCACTGTAATAAGATAGGAAGGGAGCAATGATTAGACTGTGTTTGTTTAGCAGATAGACATATATTTGTAGTGTTCATCTTACCCTTCCTACGCTGTAATTGAGAGCAGTCCTTTACAGTGTGATCAATCCCTCCACAATACATACAGAGATCTAAAGCTTTTCTTCTTAGTTTCTCCTGTTGAGTTAATGGACCTCTGATGAAACCGAGTTCCATAGGAATTTCAGAAATTTTTGTAGGTGTTTTAGGTGGGGGTAATGTAGTAGCTGTATGTTTAGTGGATGATTCTAAGTGTGACCTTTCTGAGCGTCTCTCTCTGATGCGTCTATCTAAAGTGATGCTTGCATCTATTAGGAGTTCTAAAGTATCTGGGAGGGGTTGTCTGGCTAGCTCATCCTTGAGAGTATCTGAGAGGCCTAGGCGGAATTGATTGCGTAATGAGAGGTCATTCCACTGTGTATCTGGGGACCATTTCTTAAACTCTGCGATGTAGTCCTCCACAGGCCTTTTATGTTGTCTCAGAGACCTCATTGCTGTCTCAGCAGACAGCTGTTTGTAGGGATCATCATAAAGCTGTCCCATTGCTTTAAAAAACTGATCAAATGAGTACAGCAATGGGTCATTGGTCTCAAAAAACAAATTAGCCCATATACGTGGTTCACCACGCAGATAAGAGATTGTGGTGAGAACCTTCAAATGATCATTGAAATATGTTTTGGGTTTTAGTTGGAAGTATAAGGAACATGAATTTTTGAATTCCCTAAATTCTGAACGAATACCACTAAATGTTTGTGGAGGATTAGGTTGGGGTTCACTAGAACCAATACTTGTAGTGAGTGTATCAATTTTATCATTGATGTATTGCTTTAAAGCAGAATTTTCTAACTGTAGTGTATTTAACCCTGTAGTGAGGTTATCTACAGTTTGTGTTAATTTCTCTACATGAGCTAATAAGGCTGCTGGGTCCATAGTAAGGCTTGATTGTTATTGTCAGCCTGTGGAAGGTAATCTCACCCCTGTAAAGGAGAGAGGGAATTTTAGGACCACAACTGCAGCTTTAAAAGTGTTGTGAAAGTATCAATGATTCTGTATAGGTGAAGGGAGGCAGCAAGGTTCAGAATCAATGGATACAGTTCACTTCTATTATAAGGATAGGTGAGACAATGGCTGAGACCACAGAGCATATAGCCCCACTCAGTATTGACAAACTGGTTCCCACTTAAATAATAACATGCAATTGCAAGGTTAAAGAGTTAAACAGATAGTATCTGATCATAATTGGCAGCACATATAACAGTACAAGAGAAAGGCAAAATACAGCTAATGACACTTGAGCTTTTTAAGGTACTGAGACTGACAAATAACGAAGTTAGGTAAATATTAGCGCATTTGAATACGAAGGCATCTTAACTAAAAGTTCTGAGACATGTCTGGAGTAAATGTTGAATATTGGTAACTTACTGCGGTACAGGAGTGAAGGAAGCGCTTTTTAAAGTTACTATAGAAGTAATGGGTGAGTGGTGTCTGGACACAGAGTAGTTCCCCTGCAGAGTCTGGGGATTTGCAGCGTGTGCGATGGCGTGTGACGTCACCGCTTGCCGGTTCCGGTCCTGTGTTTGGTAGAGAGGTGAGCTGCGTCTGTCTCAAAGGTTGCAAGGAAGTTTGAGGGTGAGAAGCTGGATTCAACAATCAAGCAATTTGGTATGAGTAGGAGGGAAATTTAAACAGCTTGATGGGGAGGAGATTATGTAAGTGTGAAAAGACACAGCTATACAAAGGATAAAGCAAAGAACTTAGGCAGTCATGACAATAGTGCAGAGCGTAATGTCCCAAATAAATTAGAAGGAAGAAGACTCACCAGTCGACGCGTTTCGGTCTGTACTAGACCTTTTTCAAGACTGGATTATACTGTTCTGGGTAGTCTTTTATACCCATTTTTCAGATGCAAACCGGAAGTGATTGTACAGTACTTCCTGTTTCGTTAAGATTGAATAAAGGTGATTAAACTCTTCATTTCTGATTATCCTTTGCCTATAGTATAATTTTATAAATTTGGTTTATTCTTTCCTTATATTTTGCTTAGTTTATCCCATAAAATATGTATTTCTGGTTCCGATTTTTCTTTACTGCTGTCATCTCTTCCAGTGTTTTTTGTTCAATAACTTCCGGTCTGCATTAGCATTTATTTACAAAAATGTCATCACATAGATATTTTCATGAAAAAATAAATGTATTTGCTGATCATAAATTCATACCAACTGTTCAGACTCTTTGTTTTTTAAGCGATGTTTTAAGCGATTGTATATGTGATATCAGGAAGATCGATCTCTATGCGGTTTCATCTAAAGAAAGAGTGATTCTTTATAGTAGCTATGTGTTGATTTATCTACTAGGTTTGTCCTATATTTCTTACTTCTTAAAGTGTGATCCGCCTTTGTTTCTGCTGGCTCGTTGTGCCAATCCATTATTTCTATACGGAGTAGGTGACAGGAGGTGTGAATACAAACACTATTCCTATTGGTTAATTTTCTCATGTGTTGGATGGGTGATAGAAGGTGTGTTATAGAGTAGTGTTCTTATTGGTTGGGTTTAGAGGGTGTGTGCTAGAGCGTTGTTTATCTTTTAGGAAACAGGGAATGTATCACAAAGCAGACAGAGCGCATAAAGTAAAATGTGAAATTTCTTGCTTGTGATACACATCTGTATGTTCACCTTTATGTTGTTGTATAGGGTTTTGCAACTTAATTTTTGCAACTTAATTTTTTCGGTTTAAACATTTATGTCTTTGTGTGCCCACAGCGCTAGTTACTAAAATTATAAAAACAGCCTTCTGGTTTAAATTGATCTGACGATTTGTGAGCAAATCCATATGTTATACTTATATCTATCGTATTTCGATGAATGGATTTATTTATAACTAAATTATGTTATTGGTAAAAAGTTTATAGTTGCAAGAATTTTCTTATGGCTGCTGCCCGTTATTTAATCCAAATTTCTCTTAGATGCTTACATATATCAAGTTAGAGTGCCTGAATTTCCACTGTCAGATGCTACATATATATTGAATTGTCTTATCTTCAAAGGATCCTAATATCAATTTTCATAAGTCCGATCGGATAGCTATGTATTGTGGGGATTATTAGTGACTATCGGATGCTTAATCTAAGATACAGTTTATATTACATCCTTTAAACTAGACATAAATGTTTAAACCGAAAAATTAAGTTGCAAAAATTAAGTTGCAAAACCCTATACAACAACATAAAGGTGAACATACAGATGTGTATCACAAGCAAGAAATTTCACATTTTACTTTATGCGCTCTGTCTGCTTTGTGATACATTCCCTGTTTCCTAAAAGATAAACAACGCTCTAGCACACACCCTCTAAACCCAACCAATAAGAACACTACTCTATAACACACCTTCTATCACCCATCCCACACATGAGAAAATTAACCAATAGGAATAGTGTTTGTATTCACACCTCCTGTCACCTACTCCGTATAGAAATAATGGATTGGCACAACGAGCCAGCAGAAACAAATGCGGATCACACTTTAAGAAGTAAGAAATATAGGACAAACCTAGTAGATAAATCAACACATAGCTACTATAAAGAATCACTCTTTCTTTAGATGAAACCGCATAGAGATCGATCTTCCTGATATCACATATACAATCGCTTAAAACATCGCTTAAAAAACAAAGAGTCTGAACAGTTGGTATGAATTTATGATCAGCAAATACATTTATTTTTTCATGAAAATATCTATGTGATGACATTTTTGTAAATAAATGCTAATGCAGACTGGAAGTTATTGAACAAAAAACACCGGAAGAGATGACAGCAGTAAAGAAAAATCGGAAATAGAAATACATATTTTATGGGATAAACTAAGCAAAATATAAGGAAAGAATAAACCAAATTTATAAAATTATACTATAGGCAAAGGATAATCAGAAATGAAGAGTTTAATCACCTTTATTCAATCTTAACGAAACAGGAAGTACTGTACAATCACTTCCGGTTTGCATCTGAAAAATGGGTATAAAAGACTACCCAGAACAGTATAATCCAGTCTTGAAAAAGGTCTAGTACAGACCGAAACGCGTCGACTGGTGAGTCTTCTTCCTTCTAATTTATTTGGGACATTACGCTCTGCACTATTGTGTGTTTGTTTTCTACTTTTTAGGTGAAATTTGGGTCGGCCGGGCCCCTGATGAGTTTTTATACACCACCACATCCCGGTACTGCTAAAGGTTGCAGTTAATATCTCTCCACAGGATTTATCAAGAACATATTATATTCTTTTTGTTTATTACAGTGGCCACTGATTTTTCACTTTTATTCACTACGCACCTTTTTTCACTACGTGTCTTTTTATGGAATGAACACTGCTATTCAATTTTTGGAGGACTGTTTTTTTGCTTTCAGCCACAGATGTTATTTTTAGTTTTTTGATTATTTGGTATTAACCGATTGATTACTATATAATCTGATTGATTTTTTAATATTTTTGTTTATCCACCACTGCAATTGTGTTTTTCACTACTACGTGTTACACTTGTTAAACCATTTTAGGAACATCGACATTAGACCACATAATTACCTTTATTTTTGGTAGGGTACACACCAGGATTTGTTTATTATTCACCTTTAGCAAGGAGTCAGAGAACCAACGTTATATATCTAGGCTATCTCACTTAGAAAGGGGATCAGTCCTTCTGTCACTAGAAAACTAGCCACGAAGAATTTTACTCTCTGAAGTTTTTTACTGTTTTTATTGTTTTTATATCATGTATGTCTGATTGTAACATGGATCCATGTCTGTAAGAAATTAAAGTGTTAATTTTTATACAGTTTTTTAGTTTATTATATATTATATATATTTCAAGGCTTTTCATACACACAGACCCAGCCTTTTAGGCGCTTTGGTTTCTATATCCGATTTTTTTATATACATAAGATTGTAAGAGACTACGTTCCTCTCTTATATATACATAAGATTGTAAGAGACGACGTTCCTCTCTTATATATACATAAGATTGTAAGACACAACGTTCCTCTCTTATATATATCTAAGATTGTAAGAGACGACGTTCATCTCTTATATATACATAAGTTTGTAAGAGACTACATTCATCTCTTATATATACCTAAGATTGTAAGAGACTACGTTCCCCTCTTATATATACATAAGATTGTAAGAGACGACGTTCCTCTCTTATATATACATAAGATTTAAGAGACGACGTTCTTCTCTTATATATACATAAGATTGTAAGAGACGACGTTCCTCTCTTATATATACCTAAGATTGTAAGAGACGACGTTCTTCTCTTATATATACATAAGATTGTAAGAGACGACGTTCATCTCTTATAAATACATAAAATTGTAAGAGACGAAGTTCCTCTCTCATATATATATATATATATATATATATATATATATATATATATATATTTACATAAGATTGTAAGAGACGGCATTCATCTTTTATATATACATAAGATTTAAGAGACGACATTCCTCTCTTATATATACATAGGATTGTAAGACACAACGTTCCTCTCTTATATATACCTAAGAATGTAAGAGACGACGTTTCTCTCTTATATATACCTAAGATTGTAAGAGACAACTTTCCTCTTATATATACATAAGATTGTAAGAGACTACGTTCCTCTCTTATATATATACCTAAGATTGTAAGACACAACGTTCCTCTCTTATATATACATAAGATTGTAAGAGACGGCGTTCCTTTCTCTCAGACCTTATTTCTGAGGTGTATTCTTAGCATCATGCCAAATAGAATTTAAAGTAGGTTTTGAAAGTACATGCAACACTGGATTGCCAGAGCACACTTTTACTCCTGCTAAGTATGCACCTTGTTTCAGGTATCCTATGGTCAGATGGGCTGAATCAGCATTTGTAAGTAATCCAGTAATGACTACTGCTTGCTTATTAGGTGGGAAACTATTGGTTGGATTTTGCTAAAGATTGTTTTTCTTAAACTGAACTTTGTCTAAACTAGCATTTGCTGAGCTAGCATTTTTTGCCCTTGTTTATATAGCTTTTTTAAATATAGTTAGCTAGCAGAGAATATTATCAAGTATATTATTTTCAACATTTTATTTTCCAAGAACGTTTCTTATGATCAGCCTTCTGTTATACGTCTATCTTCTACGTTGATTGTCAAAGGTGACCCCTTACCAACCTGTGTGAAACATACGGCATCATTGTGCCAGAAGCAGTTCATAAGTCACAGGCTAATAGCCCTTTGTTTGGGGAAATTTCGCTCACACCCAAGACAAGTGGGCGTGTATGATGACGCCTCAAAACATTGCAAGATCATTGGACACTACTCCGGTGCAGATCACTCCCACATATGCAAATTAGCCATGCAGTTGCTCAACTAACAGCGCAATGAAGTATAAAGCTTGTGGGTGGGAACGGAATCAGCTGATCAGATTTGCAAGTGATTATCCACAGCCTCAATGTCAGCTATGACTTGTATAAATATAACACAATCAGCCAGTAGTTTTATGCTCTCATGGGGAACACCACATAGCTGGTGTGACCACTTTGGATTTACCTTTTGGGACATTTGAAAAAGATGCCAGTTAGGCATCGAAACGTCATGTTTTTCCCAAGATTTTAACTTTTTGTATTATTAAAAGCTAAATTTTACTTACAAATGACCAGTGAGTGCTGCCTTTTTTGCATAGTATATATATATATATATGCACAGAACACATGCTCAATAACTTAATAACAGCTCAATAACTTGCTAGTTTGTTCTATAGAGATTTACCACCTGGGAGCAGAACCTTTTAGCCCAATAATTCTTTTCACAGAGAAGAACTTTCCTTAAGTATATCAGCCTGATCCTGCCTAAAAAAGGGGCAAACTAGATGTGGAATCCTTGTCTAATGTGCTTGGAGGAATGTGGCTGCACCTCACTGATGAGGCCCAATGAAGGCCGAAACTATTGTCTTTGTTCCTTGTTCAGAGAGGAATTGACCTTGTTAGGTGAGATCAGACTGATATACTTCAGGAAATTTCTTCTATGTGGCGATTTACCACCTGGTTGCCGCTTCTTTTAGCCTAATAATGCTTCTCAGAGAGAAGAACTTTCCTAAAGTATATCAATCTGATATTGCCTTTGCGCAAGAGTAGCTAGAAGAATTTTATGTTATTTTGAAGCCAAAGGGTGGTCAAATATTCATTTGATTTAGCTTTTTTTTTGTTTACTCACTTTGCATTTTGTTAATTAATAAATAAAAAAAAACTATTAGAATTTCTATTTTTGAAAACATTCTTACTTTACAGCATTTTTTTCACACCTGTGTAAAACCTTGGCATAGTACTGTGTATCTCTAACTCTCACTCACACTCACTTTCTCACACTCACGCTCTCACTCACTGTCTCATCCTCTCTCTCTTACACTCACTCACACTCTTTCTCAATCACTCACACTTTCTCACTCACTCTCTTTCATTCACTCTCTTTCTTACTTTCTGTCTCTCACTCCCACTCATACTCTTTCTCACTCCCCCTCCTAGGGATTGCAGACACTTTCTTAATTAGACAATCATCTTGAAATATATTTGAATGTAGTGGTTTAACAGAATAAAACAGCTCTGGGTTTGTGTCCTAGACCTGTCTTAGACCACATGTATGACATTTTTAGCAATGATATTAACGCAACTAAATCTTACTGGGAAATGAGTTAAACAGCTTAATGCTCAGGATGTGAATGCCCTGTTTTCTTGTGTTGGCAATTGTACTAATTGAAAACCAATGGATTTTCCTGCACAGATGGATATTTCAAAATGAAGCTGAAAGAGAAACGTAAGGTGTTCCGTGTCTTTTCACCGGCATTAAAGTGCACCTCTCCCGCCCTTTGCATGTGTTTTAGGACTGGAGAGGACCTTTCACAATTATTACTACAATTCCACAGCAGATAGTTAATTCAAGACTGGACTTGTCCAACAAAAAATACCCAAATATTTTAGACAAGCAGAACCTTCATCTTTAAAATTATTTTTTAATTAAAAAGTCAGTTAACTTTTTTTTGTTTTGTTCTTATACGGTTTTAAACTATTCTCAGATCAAATCACCCACTCCAGCCTAACTACAGTAGTACAGCCTGAATGCACCAATCTTTAAAAACGTTTTATATCCCTTTAAGATTGTCATAATTTGTTTTTAAAGGGACAGGCTACCCGGAAATTTTTATTGTTTAAAAATATAGATAATCCCTTTATTACCCATTCCCCAGTTTTGCATAACCAACACTGTTATATTAATATACTTTTTACCTCTGTAATTACCTTGTGTCTAAGCAACTGCAGACTTCCTTCTTATCTCAGTGCTAGCAAATTGGTGCTGCTTCACAAAAAAGTCCATGGGATTGAGCACAATGGTATCTATATGATACACATGAACTAGCACTATCTGGCTGATAAAAGCACTGGGATAAGAGGCGGCCAGCAGAGGCTTAGAAACAAGCAGAGATTTAGAGGTTTAAAGGTTATAAAGTATATTAATATAACAATGATGGTTGAGCAAAGCTGGGGAATGGGTAGTAAAGATGTTATCTATCTTTTTAAACAATAAAAAAATAAATCAAGTAGACTGTCCCTTTAATTCGCAGTTTGAAAAAAAATCATTATTCTTTATTTATTTTGCCCATTTTCCTGTTATCTAATTGTCAAAATTGTTGGGTTAATCATTTCTACAAAAATGTAAGTGCATATCTAGAATTCACACATTAACCCTTTTGTATTCCACACAAGCATTATTTGCTCATTCATATCTGTTCCTAATTAGCATCAGCAGAGGAGATACAATAAGGGAAAGATAGGTTAGAATATTATGGCAACCTTTAATTTATGGCGACTAAAACTTATTGCCTGGTGTTCTCTTCAAAACCTACTTAGTGGGCACACCAACCGGCTGATTTTACACACATTGTTATTAATTTATGTTATATTATGTAATTGTGTGCTTTGGATGATGCACACTTTATTAGGTACACCTTGCTAGTACCGGGTTGGACCCCCTTTTGCCTTCAGAACTGCCTTAATTCTTCATGGCATAGATTTAACAATGTTTTGGAAACATTCCTCGGATATTTTGGTCCATTTTGAAATTATAGCATCACGCAGTTGCTGTAGATTTGTTGGCTGCACATCTATGATGCGAATCTCCCTTCTCTCCACCACATCCCAAAGGTGCTCTATTGGATTGAAATCTGGTGACTGTGGAGGTCATTGGAGAACAGTGAACTCATTGTTATGTTTAAGAAACCAATTAGAGATGATTTGAGCTTTGTGACATGGTGCATTATCCTACTCGACGTAGCCATCAGAAGATGGGTACACTGTAGTCATAAAGGGATGGACATGGTCAGCAACAATAGGCTATGGCATTTAAACGATGCTTAGTTACTAAGGGGCCCAAAGTGTGCCAAGAAAATATCCCCCACACCACTACACCAGCACTACCAGCCTGAACCGTTGATACAAGGCAGGAAGGATCCATGCTTTCATGTTGTTTACGCCAAATTCTGACCCTAGTAGCTGAAATCGAGACTCATTTGACCAGGCAACGTTTTTTCAATCTTCTATTGTCCAATTTTGGTGAGTCTGTGCAAATTGTAGCCTCAGTTTCCTGTTCTTAGCTGACAGGAGTGGCAACCGGTGTGGTCTTCTGCTAATGTAGCCCATCTGTTTCAAGGTTTTTTTGTTTTTGTGCATTCAGAGATGGTATTCTACATACCTTGGTTGTAACGAGTGGTTATTTGAGTTTTTGTCGAACCAGTCTGCCCATACTTCTCTGACATCAACAAGGCATTTTCGTTCACACAACTGCCGCTCACTGGATATTTTATCTTTTTCGGACCATTCTCTGTAAACCCTATAGATGGTTCTGCGTGAAAATCCCAGTAGTTCAGCAGATTTTAAATACTCAGATCAGCCTGTCTGGCACCAACAGCCATGCCACGTTTAAAGTCACTTAAATCCCCTTCCCCATTCTGATGCTCGGTTTGAACCTTCAGCAAGTCGTCTTCACCATGTCTAGATGCCTAAATGCATTGAGTTGCTGCCATGTGATTGGCTGATCAGCAATTTGTGTTACCAAGCAATTAAACAGGTGTACCTAATAAAGTTGCTGGTAAATGTGTGTGTGTGTGTGTGTGTATATATATATATATATATATATGTATGTATGTGTGTATATATATATCTATATATATGTGTATATATACTGTATATATGTAGTAAACATCTTTAAATAGTCTTCAACATGATAGAAATGTATTGAATTTAATGTGAAAATCTGGCAAACTGATGTAGGATGTGGTTTTAGTGATCAATTTTACATTCTTCTTGTTTGTTCATATTAATAGTGACCATTTCATTCTTATACAACTTTAAAAGGACATTTACTCTCAAAATTAACCCAGTGCATTAAATTAACTGTGTGATGTTTCTCAATTTCATGATATCAAAATTTGTGCCAGAACTTTTAGTAATATAATGTTATGTGTTTATTTACATAGGACATTCATTTTTTAAATGAGCTCTCCCTGTGGAATTGAAGTAAAATTCTAGTGTGTCCTTTTCACAATAAGTTAAATGTCACTAGTGAGCATCGCTTTGTGTGTGCATGTTAATACTGCAGATATTACCCTCATTATATCCCTAATAAATGTGCAATACCTGTATATGTACAGCACCTAGTATTAGTATGTGTGTGCATGTAAATACTGCAGACGTTACCTTCATTATATCCCTAATAAATATGCAATACCTGTATATGTACAGCACTTAGTATTAGTATGTCTGTGCATGTATATACATTTATTTTGCAATAGTTTTAGTTATTGTTATATTTTTGTGCTGCACAATTCAGTGTTATAACTTGCTTACTGGGTAACTACAAAATATAATTACGTGAACCACAGATATATAGATAATAAAATGTATTTAAAATCTCTCTCTATGCCCTGTTGGCTATTTCACGTATATCACCTTGCAATAAGGGGGTTTTCAGGGTAGGTGGGTTTGTGAGCTTATATGCAAAAGCAAATCCGTAAAATGCTTTGTAAAAGGAATATGAAAATAGTTCTGCTATAGTAAAAACAAATATGTTAAAGGGACAGTAAAGTCATAAGTAGACTCATGATTAAGTGTTTCAAGACTGTGTATTTCCATCTAAAGGGGAGGAGAGTCCATGGCTTCATTAATTACTTGTGGGAAAAAGAACCTGGCCACCAGGAGGAGGCAAAGACCCCAGCCAAAGGCTTAAATACCTCCCCCACTTCCCTCATCCCCCAGTCATTCTTTGCCTTTTGTCACAGGAGGTTGGCAGAGAAGTGTCGGAAGATTCAGAGTAGTCTCTTATGGAGTAGTACTCTTCGGAATGGGACTGGAGTTTTAAGTAATCCTGTCAGCCTCTCAGTGAGAGCTTGGGTGAATGTTAGAGTCCAGAGATGCAGGGAGAGTCTTTCTGCAACACCATCCCAACTCATTTTAACAGCTCCATAAGAAATCAGCGTTGACGAGTTTTGCTGCCTGCTTCTTCACTCAAGTCTATGTCAGGAGCGATGCTACTACACTGTCACACTTGAGAGGCTGTGTTCCTGTTCCGCGGTATAGATTCTGGTAAGATTGTTTCATTTATTATACACATAATGATAACGCAGAAGACAGGGTCACAGTGTGATACATTTTATCTTTATAGAATCAAGGGTTAATATCCCTGGTAGGGTGATTATTGAACAGAGGGGGGGTTGTACATAATATTGTTTATTGTGTCATTGCTGCGATATGTGTGAGATGAGGCTCTGGCAATGGGTGGACTTTTAGTTTAATTTCCGGGAGTATTGCCGCAGCCTTCTCCCTAGTGCAGGGGCGGTCCTGCGAGGCTTTCCTTCTGACCGGGTGTGGCCTAATTGATTTCCTCTGCTTGATCGGTTTCTGTTGTCTGGGTCATAAGAGGTGATGAGTTCCCCCGGCCATTGCAGGTTATAAAGGTGCCATTTTATATATTTTCTATTTAGTCCATAATAAAGGCCCAAGCTATGGAGGACTCTGATGCGTTAGAGGGTACTCCCTCTTTTACAAAGTCTAGTACCTGTGTTTATTGTGAGGAGGTTCTGGTAGATCCGCCTGCTCAACTATGTTCCACATGCCTTAATAAAGTTACGACATCTAGAAAGAATAGAATGTACAGTACTACTGAGCCGTCCACCTCTGAGGGTTCTCCGTCCCGTGAGGTGCGTTCCCTACGTTCATCTCCGATTACACATGCAGCGCCCCAGGGCACGTCTATCTCCTATGGGAGAGATCTGTTGGCCGCCAGATTTTGCTGATCAACAGCAAACAGCGGTGTCTAAAGGGATTAGTGTCTTACCTCGTTCTGCTAAGCACAAGCGTAAAGTAAAATATAGCTATCCGGCCCAGGGGTCATCTACTCCAATGGATATTTCGGAAAGATTATCTGCTGACGAGGACGACTCTGACTCTTCGGAAGACGTTCCTTCTGGGTCGGAGTCTGTCATCTAAGGCTCCAACTGCTGAGGAGCCTGACTTTAGGTTTAGGATGGAAAATTTGCGCTTTTTGCTGAAGCAAGTGCTTGCTACTCTCGAGGTTCCGGAACCGAAACTTCCAGAGGAACCTTCGATTCCTAAGCTTGATAAAGTATATGAGGACAGGGTGGTGCCTCAGACCTTCCCGGTTCCTGTTAAGATAGCTAACATTATTAAGAATGAATGGGAGAGATAAGGTTCTTCCTTTTCCCCTTCTTCTTCCTTTAAGAAACTGTTCCCCGTCCCAGACTCTCAGCTTGAGCTATGGGGGACTGTCCCTAAGGTGGATGGTGCTATCTCTACACTTGCAAAGCGGACGACGATTCCTCTTGAGGATAGTTCGTTGTTTAAGGAGCCCATGGATGAAAAGTTAGAGAACATGTTAAGAAAAATGCTTCAACACACAGTGTTTGTTTTTCAGCCGGCAGTGGTGGTAGCTGCGGTTTCCGGAGCTGCAACATATTGGTGCGATTCTCTGTCTGACATGGTCGAGAGGGAAACTCCCCTCGACGAGATACATGAGAGGATTAGGGCCTTGAGGGTCGCTAATTCCTTTATTTGTGATGCCAATATGCAAATTATTCGCCTGAACGCAAAGGTGTCAGGTTTTTCCGTATTAGCCCACAGGGCTCTGTGGCTAAACTCGTGGTCTGTGGACATGACCTCTAATTCCAGACTACTATCCCTTCCTTTTCAGGGAAAGATCCTGTTCTGTCCAGGATTGAACTTGATCATATCCACTGTTACGGGAGGCAAGGGTTCTTTCCTACCACAGGATAAGAAGGTTAAGCCTAAGGGATCAACTTTTAGTCCCTTTCGTGCGGACAAGGCCCAATGCCAGCAGCCCGCTGCGAAAGCAGATCAGTCCAAGGGAACTTGGAAGCCAGCTCAGTCTTTGTATAAGTCCAAGCAGAACAAGAAGCCCTCTGAAACAAAGTTGGCATGAACGGGCAGCCCCAGGACGGTTTCAGGGCAGATTATCTCTCTTCTCAGAGGCCTGGTTGCAGGACGTTCAGGACCCTTGGGTTCTGGAGGTTGTCGCCCAAGGATACAGGATAGGGTTCAGATCTCGTCTGCCCAGGGGCAGGTTCCTCTTGTCAAATCTGTCTTCCAGAGAAGAGAGACGCCTTCCTAGACTGTGTGGGGGATCTCTCTTCTCTCTGAGTTATTGTACCAGTACCCCCAGCAGAAAGGGGTCTAGGGTACTATTTAAACCTTTTCATGGTCGCAAAGAAGGAGGGCACGTTCCGCCCGATTCTAGAACTCAAATGTTTAAACAAGTTTCTTGCTGTTCCATCGTTCAAGATGGAAACAATCAGATCTATCCTGCCCCTAGTTCAAGAGGCTCAGTTCATGACGACAATAGACTTGAAGGATGCATACCTTCATGTGCCAATCCACAGGAACCACTTCAGGTTCCTGAGATTTGCGTTTCGGGACCAACATTTTAAAGTTTGTGGCCCTTCCCTTTGGTCTGGAGACAGCACCAAGAGTCTTCACAAAGGTTCTGGGGGCGCTACTTGCGGTGGCCAGATCCAGAGGCATTGCTGACGTGCCCTATCTGGACGACATCCTAGTTCAGGCGCCGTCATTCAGACTCGCAGAGGATAACTCGAAGGCCCTTCTCTTGCTCCAATCTCACGTTGGAAGATAAACTCAGGAAAGGGCTCCCTGATTCCCAGCAACAGGGTGGAGTTCCTGGGAACGATAATAGATTTTATCCATGAAGATATTTCTCACAGACCAGCAACACAGGAAGATAGCGTCCTCCTGTCTTGCCCTTTCAGTCCTCCTCCAGTCCCTTAGTGACTCAGAGTATGGTGATCGAGCTCAGGGTGTCCAGCATCAATGTCATTCCATTCGCCAGGTTCCATCTCAGACCTCTTCAGTTGTGCATATTGACATAGTGGGACAGCGATCACACAGACTTGTCCCAACAGATTTCTCTGGAGGATCGGACGAGGGATTCCCTCTTTTGGTGGATCCGTCCAGAACAACTGTCCCAAGGGACATCCTTTCTGAGGCCGTCCTGGGAGATTGTGACCACGGACGTGAGTCTGGCAGGATGGGGAGCTGTTTGGAGTGCCAGGATGGCACAGGGAAAATGGTCTGTAGAGGAATCTCTCCTTCCAATCAATATTCTGGAACTTTGAGCGGTCTACAATGCTCTGATGGTGTGGCCTCTACTGGGGTCATTCCGCTTCATCAGATTCCAGACAGACAACATTACCTTGGTGGCTTACATTAACCATCAGGGGTGGACGAGAAGCTCTCTAGCAATGAGGGAGGTTTCTCGGATATTGGAATGGGCAGAGTCCCATAGCTGCTCGCTCTCAGCAATACACATTCCTGGTGTGGACAATTGGGAAGCGGATTTTCTCAGCAGGCAATTCTTCCATCCAGGGGAATGGTCTCTCCATCCCGAGGTGTTTGCAGAGATTTGTCACAGATGGGGGATGCCGGAGATAGACCTCATGGCGTCTAGACTCAATTACAAGCTACCCATATACGGGTCGCGGTTCAGGGATCCCCAGGCAGAGCTAAAAGATGCCTTGGCAGTGCCTTGGGGGTTCAACCTAGTTTACATTTTTCCGCCGTTGCCACTTCTACCTTATATAGTGGCCCGCATCAAGCAGGAGCAAGCTTCGCCTATTCTAATTTCTCTGTCGGGGCCGCGGAGGACATGGTTTGCGGATCTGGTGGGGATGTTATCTTCTCCTCCATAGAGGTTACCCTGTCGCAGGGATCTGTTGGTACAGGGTCCTTTTCAACATCAAAATGTAGATTCTCTAAGGCTGACTGTGTGGAGATTGAACGCTTAGTCTTGGCCAAGAGAGGTTTTTCTGAGAGAGTGATTGATACTCTTGTTCAGGCTAGGAAGCTGGTCACTCGTCGCATCTATCATAATGTGTGGAGGACCTACTTGTCCTGGTGTGAGAAGCATGGATATCCTTGGCATAAAGTTAAGGTGTCTAGGATTCTGTGTTTTCTCCAGGATGGTTTGGAGAAGGGACTTGCCGCCAGTTCCTTGAAGGGACAGATTTCGGCATTATCTGTTTTGTTGCACAAGAGGCTCGCTGAGCTTCCTGACATTCAATCTTTTGTTCAGGCTCTGTCTAGAATAAGGCCAGTTTTTAGACAGTCCGCGCCTCCCTGGAGCTTGAACTTGGTTTTGAAAGTGTTGCAGAGGGTTCCGTTTGAACCTATGCACTCTATTGACATTAAGATTCTTTCCTTCCCAAGGTGGTATCTAACTGTAACATCAATCAGGTAATACTAGTTCCTTCTTTATGTCCTAACCCCTCTTCTCCTAAGGAGAGGCTACTTCATAATTTGGATGTGGTTCGAGCTTTGAAGTTCTATCCTCAGGCTACGAAGGATTTCAGACAATCTACTTCTCTTTTTGTGGTGTATGCAGGGAAGTGCAAGGGGCAGAAAGCCTCTTCTACTTCTTTGTCTTTTTGGTTGAGGAGCATGATTCACTTAGCTTATGAGACAGCGGGATATTTGACTAGAGCTGTGGCTTTTTCTAGGGCCTTCAAGAATGAGGCCTTTATGGAGCAGATTTGTAAGGAGGCTACCTGGTCCTCCTTACATACTTTTACGAATTTTACAAATTTGATGTTTTTGCTTCGGCGGAAGCAGTTTTCAGGAGAGAGGTTTTGCAGGCTGTGGTGCCCTCTGATTAGGGTCCGCCTCCCTTTTGCCCTTCCGTTTTTTATTCAATGTCCTCTAGAGCTTGGGTATTGTTCCCACAAGTAATGAATGAAGCCGTGGACTTTCCTCCCCCTTTAGATGGAAAACTCAAATTTTGCTTACCTGATAATTTTATTTCCATCGAGGGGAGGATAGTCCACGGCTCCCGCCCGTTGCTCCGGGGGCGGACCTAAATTTAGTTTTGTTCTTCTAAGACCATTTATACCCTGATATTTCTCCTACTGTTTCTTGTTCCCTCAGCAGAATGACTGGGGGATGAGGGAAGTGGGGGAGGTATTTAAGCCTTTGCCTCCTCCTGGTGGCCAGGTTCTATTCCCACAAGTAATGAATGAAGCCGTGGACTCTCCTCCCCTCGATGGAAATACAATTATCAGGTAAGCATAATTTGAGTTTTTACATGAGAGTAATATTTTTATCAAACATTCTGTGTGCATTTAAAAAACAAAAAACAAACATAAATTGCATCCGTATTTATGATGTACAGAGGGTTTAGGATCTGCAGTAAACAAACTGTTAAATCTTTTCATTTGTGTATATAGAGACACCAAATTTCGTAGTGCTGAGTACATGAGTAACGGTATACAGTGACATGGATTCATTGTGAGAAGATAAATACATATACAACATACAAGAGGAGGCGTTCCCTGTCCTGGATAGCGTACAATTTACTATGATTATTTAAACTCTACTCTGTACAGTAGAGAAAAATAAATGAAAGTATAAATACTATGAAGGAGCTTTGTGAAGAACACACACGTTTGTAAAATAATAAAGCAATGTCTTTTTCTTGTCATGGCCCCATTTATAAAATGGACGCCCGACATTATAGTGAGCAGGCATCATGTGCTGCCTGTAGTTATCCTTAATCATCTCGTGCAATTGGTTGTGCAAGTAATTCTGCTACCCTTGAGGTGACGAAGATGCAAGGTAGCAGTGGTTTTAAGACTACATTGTGAGCCTGCAATACTCGGCATTGATGTGACCCAGATCAACTGCATCCTTTATAACAGGATTTTTCAAACTATAGGTCGGGACCCACTATGTTTATTGGGTCACAACTTGTGTGTGTGTTGTAGGAGCATGTGTGTGGTGTGTTGTAGGAAAATGTTTGGTGTGTGTGTGTGTCATATGAGAATGTGTGTGATATGTGTTGTATGAGTGTGTGGTGTGTGTGTTGTAGGAGAGAGTGTGTGATGTATGTGTGTGTTGTAGGAGAGTGTGTGTGGTGTGTGTTGTAGGAGAGTATTTGTGGTGTGTGTGTGCGTGTTGTAGGAGAGTGTGTGTGTGTTGTAGGAGAGTGGGTGTTATAGGACAGAGTGGGTGTGTTGTAGGAGAGTGTGTGGGGTGTGTGTGTTGTAGGAGAGTGTGTGTGTGTTGTAGGACAGAGTGTGTGTGTGTGTGTTGTAGGACAGAGTGTGTGTGTGTGTGTTGTAGGACAGAGTGTGTGTGTGTTGTAGGACAGAGTGTGTGTGTGTTGTAGGACAGAGTGTGTGTGTGTTGTAGGACAGAGTGTGTGTGTGTTGTAGGACAGAGTGTGTGTGTGTGTTGTAGGACAGAGTGTGTGTGTGTTGTAGGACAGAGTGTGTGTGTGTTGTAGGACAGTGTGTGTGTGTTGTAGGACAGTGTGTGTGTGTTGTAGGACAGTGTGTGTGGTGTGTGTTGTAGGAGAGTATTTGTGGTGTGTGTGTGCGTGTTGTAGGAGAGTGTGTGTGTGTTGTAGGAGAGTGGGTGTGTGTTGTAGGAGAGTGGGTGTGTTGTAGGACAGTGTGTGTGGTGTGTGTTGTAGGAGAGTATTTGTGGTGTGTGTGTGCGTGTTGTAGGAGAGTGTGTTTGTGTTGTAGGAGAGTGGGTGTGTGTTGTAGGAGAGTGGGTGTTATAGGACAGAGTGGGTGTGTTGTAGGAGAGTGTGTGGGGTGTGTGTGTTGTAGGAGAGTGTGTGTGTGTTGTAGGAGAGTGTGTGTGTGTTGTAGGACAGAGTGTGTGTGTGTTGTAGGACAGAGTGTGTGTGTGTTGTAGGACAGAGTGTGTGTGTGTTGTAGGACAGAGTGTGTGTGTGTTGTAGGACAGAGTGTGTGTGTGTTGTAGGACAGTGTGTGTGTGTGTGTTGTAGGACAGAGTGTGTGTGTGTTGAAGGTTAAAGGACAGAGTGTGTGTGTGTGTTGAAGGACAGAGTGTGTGTGTGTGTGTGTTGAAGGACAGAGTGTGTGTGTGTGTGTTGTAGGACAGAGTGTGCGTGTGTGTTGTAGGACAGAGTGTGCGTGTGTGTTGTAGGACAGAGTGTGTGTGTGTGTGTTGTAGGGCAGAGTGTGTGTGTGTTGTAGGACAGAGTGTGTGTGTGTGTGTGTGTGTGTTGTAGGACAGAGTGTGTGTGTTGTAGGACAGAGTGTGTGTGTGTTGTAGGACAGAGTGTGTGTGTGTTGTAGGACAGAGTGTGTGTGTGTTGTAGGACAGAGTGTGTGTGTGTTGTAGGACAGAGTGTGTGTGTGTGTGTTGTAGGACAGAGTGTGTGTGTGTGTTGTAGGACAGAGTGTGTGTGTTGTAGGACAGAGTGTGTGTGTGTGTGTTGAAGGAGAGTATTTGTGGTGTGTGTGTGCGTGTTGTAGGAGAGTGTGTGTGTGTGTTGTAGGAGAGTGGGTGTTATAGGACAGAGTGGGTGTGTTGTAGGAGAGTGTGTGGGGTGTGTGTGTTGTAGGAGAGTGTGTGTGTGTTGTAGGAGAGTGTGTGTGTGTGTGTTGTAGGACAGAGTGTGTGTGTGTTGTAGGACAGAGTGTGTGTGTGTTGTAGGACAGAGTGTGTGTGTTGTAGGACAGAGTGTGTGTGTTGTAGGACAGAGTGTGTGTGTTGTAGGACAGAGTGTGTGTGTGTGTTGTAGGACAGAGTGTGTGTGTGTGTTGTAGGACAGAGTGTGTGTTGTAGGACAGAGTGTGTGTGTTGTAGGACAGAGTGTGTGTGTTGTAGGACAGAGTGTGTGTGTTGTAGGACAGAGTGTGTGTGTTGTAGGACACAGTGTGTGTGTTGTAGGACAGAGTGTGTGTGTGTGTTGTAGGACAGAGTGTGTGTGTGTTGTAGGACAGAGTGTGTGTGTGTTGTAGGACAGAGTGTGTGTGTGTTGTAGGACAGAGTGTGTGTGTGTGTTGTAGGACAGTGTGTGTGTGTGTGTTGTAGGACAGAGTGTGTGTGTGTTGAAGGTTAAAGGACAGAGTGTGTGTGTGTGTTGAAGGACAGAGTGTGTGTTGTAGGACAGAGTGTGTGTTGTAGGACAGAGTGTGTGTTGTAGGACAGAGTGTGTGTGTTGTAGGACAGAGTGTGTGTGTGTTGTAGGACAGAGTGTGTGTGTGTTGTAGGACAGTGTGTGTGTTGTAGGACAGTGTGTGTGTTGTAGGACAGTGTGTGTGTGTGTGTTGTAGGACAGAGTGTGTGTGTGTTGAAGGTTAAAGGACAGAGTGTGTGTGTGTGTTGAAGGACAGAGTGTGTGTGTGTGTGTTGTAGGACAGAGTGTGTGTGTGTTGTAGGACAGTGTGTGTGTTGTAGGACAGTGTGTGTGTTGTAGGACAGTGTGTGTGTGTGTGTTGTAGGACAGAGTGTGTGTGTGTTGAAGGTTAAAGGACAGAGTGTGTGTGTGTGTTGTAGGACAGAGTGTGTGTTGTAGGACAGAGTGTGTGTTGTAGGACAGAGTGTGTGTTGTAGGACAGAGTGTGTGTTGTAGGACAGAGTGTGTGTGTTGTAGGACAGAGTGTGTGTGTGTTGTAGGACAGAGTGTGTGTGTGTTGTAGGACAGTGTGTGTGTTGTAGGACAGTGTGTGTGTTGTAGGACAGTGTGTGTGTGTGTGTTGTAGGACAGAGTGTGTGTGTGTTGAAGGTTAAAGGACAGAGTGTGTGTGTGTGTTGAAGGACAGAGTGTGTGTGTGTGTGTTGTAGGACAGAGTGTGTGTGTGTGTTGTAGGACAGAGTGTGTGTGTGTGTTGTAGGACAGAGTGTGTGTGTGTGTGTTGTAGGACAGAGTGTGTGTGTGTGTTGTAGGACAGAGTGTGCGTGTGTGTTGTAGGACAGAGTGTGTGTGTTGTAGGACAGAGTGTGTGTGTGTGTTGTAGGACAGAGTGTGTGTGTGTGTGTTGTAGGGCAGAGTGTGTGTGTGTTGTAGGACAGAGTGTGTGTGTTGTAGGACAGAGTGTGTGTGTGTTGTAGGACAGAGTGTGTGTGTGTTGTAGGACAGAGTGTGTGTGTGTGTTGTAGGACAGAGTGTGTGTGTGTGTTGTAGGACAGAGTGTGTGTGTTGTAGGACAGAGTGTGTGTGTGTGTGTTGAAGGAGAGTATTTGTGGTGTGTGTGTGCGTGTTGTAGGAGAGTGTGTGTGTGTGTTGTAGGAGAGTGGGTGTTATAGGACAGAGTGGGTGTGTTGTAGGAGAGTGTGTGGGGTGTGGGGTGTGTGTGTTGTAGGAGAGTGTGTGTGTGTTGTAGGAGAGTGTGTGTGTGTGTGTTGTAGGACAGAGTGTGTGTGTGTTGTAGGACAGAGTGTGTGTGTGTTGTAGGACAGAGTGTGTGTGTGTTGTAGGACAGAGTGTGTGTGTGTTGTAGGACAGAGTGTGTGTGTTGTAGGACAGAGTGTGTGTGTGTGTTGTAGGACAGAGTGTGTGTGTGTGTTGTAGGACAGAGTGTGTGTTGTAGGACAGAGTGTGTGTTGTAGGACAGAGTGTGTGTTGTAGGACAGAGTGTGTGTTGTAGGACAGAGTGTGTGTGTTGTAGGACAGAGTGTGTGTGTGTTGTAGGACAGAGTGTGTGTGTGTTGTAGGACAGAGTGTGTGTGTGTTGTAGGACAGAGTGTGTGTGTGTTGTAGGACAGAGTGTGTGTGTGTTGTAGGACAGAGTGTGTGTGTGTTGTAGGACAGAGTGTGTGTGTGTTGTAGGACAGAGTGTGTGTGTGTTGTAGGACAGTGTGTGTGTTGTAGGACAGTGTGTGTGTTGTAGGACAGTGTGTGTGTTGTAGGACAGTGTGTGTGTTGTAGGACAGTGTGTGTGTTGTAGGACAGTGTGTGTGTGTGTGTTGTAGGACAGAGTGTGTGTGTGTGTTGTAGGACAGAGTGTGTGTGTGTTGAAGGTTAAAGGACAGAGTGTGTGTGTGTGTGTTGTAGGACAGAGTGTGCGTGTGTGTTGTAGGACAGAGTGTGTGTGTGTGTTGTAGGACAGAGTGTGTGTGTGTGTTGTAGGACAGAGTGTGTGTGTGTGTGTTGTAGGGCAGAGTGTGTGTGTGTTGTAGGACAGAGTGTGTGTGTGTGTGTGTGTGTGTTGTAGGACAGAGTGTGTGTGTTGTAGGACAGAGTGTGTGTGTGTTGTAGGACAGAGTGTGTGTGTGTTGTAGGACAGTGTGTGTGTGTGTTGTAGGACAGAGTGTGTGTGTGTGTTGTAGGACAGAGTGTGTGTGTGTGTTGTAGGACAGAGTGTGTGTGTGTGTTGTAGGACAGAGTGTGTGTGTGTGTGTGTTGAAGGAGAGTATTTGTGGTGTGTGTGTGCGTGTTGTAGGAGAGTGTGTGTGTGTGTTGTAGGAGAGTGGGTGTTATAGGACAGAGTGGGTGTGTTGTAGGAGAGTGTGTGTGTGTGTGTGTGTTGTAGGAGAGTGTGTGTGTGTTGTAGGAGAGTGTGTGTGTGTGTGTGTGTGTGTTGTAGGACAGAGTGTGTGTGTGTTGTAGGACAGAGTGTGTGTGTGTTGTAGGACAGAGTGTGTGTGTGTGTGTTGTAGGACAGAGTGTGTGTGTGTGTGTTGTAGGACAGAGTGTGTGTGTGTGTGTTGTAGGACAGAGTGTGTGTGTTGTAGGACAGAGTGTGTGTGTGTGTTGTAGGACAGAGTGTGTGTGTGTGTTGTAGGACAGAGTGTGTGTGTGTGTTGTAGGACAGAGTGTGTGTTGTAGG
>NC_069504.1:1118393318-1118485818 GCF_027579735.1 Bombina bombina
GGGCCAAATTTATAGAAGAAAGTTTTAGGTTCTTGTCCCTTTATGAAATGGGATTCTTGTAGGAATATCAGGTCCCCTCTCTTATGTTTGATATCTCGCATAACGATGTTTCTTTTGTGTGGGTTATTTAGGCCCTTAGCATTAATCGTTAGAAAAGATAATTGTCTTTTATTAGTTTTATTTTTACTCATGGTGATTTATCCTTGGTGGTACTACGCTGTGTCGGGTATGTGGAAACAGTGTTAGGCTATTTCTCAGGCCTGGACGGTATAAGAACCAACATGGAAATGTGAAATAAAAAGAGCGTATACATTGTACATTTATAAGAGTGAACAATATGAACATTACAGTATGTTTCATTATGCTTAAATGGTCATCAATGGGGGTAGGATAGTTAACTAGGGGGGGGGGGGGGGGAATGGCCAGAAGCCAGAGGGAGGATTGAAATTCCTTTCATTTCAATCTGAGGTTTACAGCAGCAAGAATGTAAATATTAAATATAAGAATAACAATGTGATTATCTATGCTAATGGTCAACAACCAAAACCTTGTTAAATTAGAAAGGCCCTTATAGGGTTATGGTGGAGAGAACAGATCAACAGGAAATAACATTTTGCTTAACTTAACTATCAAGTAGCTAAACAGTTAGTGTACTATCTTCTGACTAGTAATGGTGACAAGTTTTATATTTCAAGATCTTACCCAGGATGAACAGTTCAAATAAGACAATTGTCTTGGTCAGTCTCTTAGTGATACAGGAGAAATGTTCATATTTTCTTTTCGTTTCTTAAGGGACTGAACTTTGTTCCAAGTTGTTTTCTGCAAGCTTGAGAATGGAGTATGTGCAGCTGAGGGTTGGGGGCCTTCGGCTGAGGAGGGTGGGCCAGGTAGTTTCAAGGGGATTCCCAGTCCTTTAGAGAGTTTGTCCAGGTCTTGTGTACCTTTGTAAATGATGGTAGTTCCTTCATGGGGTACGATTAAGCTGAAGGGGAATCCCCAGCGATATTTGATGTTTCTGTCCTGGAGTATAGAAGTAATGAAACGGGTTTCCTTTCTCTTTTGTATAGTGCTGGGGCTCAGGTCCGGATAAATCTGTAGCTCATGGTCCAAATATGTGATTGTGTGGGAGGATCTAGCTTTCTGCCATATGGTTTCTCTGTCGTTAAATCTGAGGAATTTGAGGATAATGTCCCTAGGGGGAGCATTAGGTGATGGTGGGGGACGGAGAGATCTATGGGCTCTTTCTATTTCTATCGGTGGGGCCTGTTGGTTTCCCAGTATTTGACGAAAAAGTCCTTGTAAGTATTCCAGCAGGTCTGTTGGCTTTATTATCTCGGGTATGCCTCTGATGCGGAGGTTACTCCTCCGTCCCCTATTCTCTAAGTCCTCTATCTTTTCTTGTAGGGCTTCTAACTTGCTTTCATGTGTGCTGGTTTGATTGTATAATGAGCAGACAGCTTCAGTAGTTATGTCTTGCGTTTCCTCAACTGTTACTATCCTCTCTCCCATCTCTGTTATATCTTTGCGCAGCGTGGATAGTTCTCTTGTTATGAGAGATTTGAGAGATTCAAAATCTTCTTTGGATGGTAGTTTTGCTATGTCCTGTTTAAGTTGTATCATGTAGTCAGGAGATGATATTGGGTCATTCTGGAAGGTGCCGTCTGTGGAGTTTGATTCTTGTGTATCTGATGTATTGGATTGGAAAAAGGAGCTTACCAGCGTGTTGGACTGCAACTGTCCTTTAGGGTTTTTGTCCCCTTTGCCTTTGTTCTTGGATGTCATGGTTGCTGCAGGTGAGTAATTTAGAAAACTCAGTGTGAGAACTTGTGATGCAGCAATCTGCAGAAGTCTGCTTAGGCCTGATGGCGTATGTTGTGGTTTATGCACAATGTGCAGTGCTATGCGTTAATTTCTGATTCGTGTTGTCCTTTTATATTTTATGAGGCAGTTTTAGTGTATGTTCTCTTGTTGATCCGTTGATAACTGTTTTGTTCATCTCCTTAGAGGATTTCCCAATATTGTGCTGATCATTTTATTGTTATTTTTGTGATCCGTGTTTACGGCATATTATGCATTAAGTGGAGTTATTTGTACCGTGTTCTCTCTGGTGTGAGACTTGTGTGGAGCCTTTTATGAACAGACTGGTGTGAGCTCTTACCCCATCGGGTCTCTGGTCATCGTGTATCGTGAGGGATCCTTTACCGTCGCAGTTGCGAATGTGTAAAGATGGCGACGGAGCGCTCCGTTGCTCCTGCTTTCTGTGAAATTGCATGCGGGTCCGGTCCCTCCCGGTTTCGAGCTTGCTCACATGTGGGACTTTGGTTGTTTAACCACTGTTTGCAGCTGGTTGAAAGAGCTAGACACTGTTTTAAGGGTGACAGGTCTTGCTGCTGTGCCGGAGCGATGTGACTATGCGGCCATTTGCCTGCTTGGCCAAGCTCCGCCTCAAAGTGCCCCTGTTTTTAATCGAAGTTTTAAAAACCGGGCACTTTAGCATCAAAATTTACATTCACTTTAATCTGCCACCACCGATATCACCGCCACCTAAATAAAACTATTAACCGCTACTCCCCGACATCGCCACCACTAAATAAAGTTATTAACCCCTAAACCTCTGGCCTCCCACATCACTACCACGAAATAAACCTATTAACCCCTAAACCGCCAGCCCCCCACATCGCAACAACCTAAATTAAACTATATTAACCCCTAAACCTATCCGTAACCCTAACATCCCCTAACTTTAACATAATTAAAATATAGCTAAATTAAACTTACAATTATTAACTAAATAATTCCTATTTAAAACGAAATACTTACCTGTGAAATAAAACCGAAGATAGCTACAATAAAACTAGCTTAGGTTTTATTTTTATTTCACAGGTAAGTTTGTATTTATTTTAACTAGGTAGACTAGTTAGTAAATAGTTATTAACTATTTACTAACTACCTAGTTAAAATAAATACAAACTTAACTGTGAAATAAAACCTAAGCTAGTTTACACTAAAACCTAAGATTACAAAAAATAACAAACACTAAAATTACTAAAAATAAAAAAACTACCATTACAAAAAATAACAAACAAAATTATATAAAACAATAAAAAATATTCCTATTCTAATACCCATTTAAAAAAGAAAACACCCCAAAATAAAAACCTTATCTATAATAAACTACCAATAGCCCTTAAAAGGGCCCATTTGTATGGGTATTGCCCTTAAAAGGGCATGCAGCTCTTTTGCGAAAGCCCAAACCCTAAACTAAAAAAAAACCACCCCAAAAAAAACTTATCACTAACCCCAAAGATCCACTTACAGTTTTTGATGTCTGGCTTGAACGATCTTCATTCAGGCGGCGAAGTCCTCATCCATGCAGCGAGAAGTCTTCATCCAGGCGGCATCTTCTATCTTCATCCCAGCGACACGGAGCGTGTCCATCCTGAAGACATTCGGTGCGGAGCATACTCTTCATATGATCACCGCCGTACACTGAATCTTCAATGCAAGGTACGCGATTCAAGATGGCGTCCCTTGCATTCCTATTGGCTGATTTGATTTTGGAAATTCAAATCAGCCAATAGGATGAGAGCTACTAAAATCATATTGGCTGTTCAAATCAGCCAATAGGATGAGAGCTATTGAAATTCTATTAGCTGATTTGAACAGAAAAAGGTTTTCTATAAGATAAATTTGATGCTTCTTTTAACAAAATCTTGTTGATCCTCATTAATATACAGTATATATTTCGCTCTTTTAAAAAATAATCTACTGCTGCTATGCCTAGATCGTGAGGTATAGAGGGCACTGACATCCATAGTCAGCCACATATAATACTCCCTTCCCTCCACCTGTTTACAGGTGTAGAGGGCACTGACATCCATAGTCAGCCATTAATTATTCTTGTTTAGATAAACCTCAAGCAAAAAGCGAGGAATTGCAGTGTAAATAGAAATGGTTCCAAAGGATGCCCTCATGTTATTCTGAGCTATAAATTAGCTCTATAATATCATAGCAGTGGTATAACATGCACGCACCTGGTAAACCTATGTATTTATATATATATATATATATATATATAGTCAAAGATAACGATGCACTAATGTCTTTACCATAGGTATATCACTCTTAATAAGTGAACTCAGTCCCTTAAATGGGCTGTATATATAGAAGAAATGTTTAGTCACCCAATCAGTGTGAGACAAAACAACAGCACTCCCCCAGGTCAAATGTGCAGACCGTGTCCGTGTCTAAGGACCATCTGATTCGGCACAATGAATATACAGACAAATGCGGAAGTATAGAAAAACAGGAGCAGCCTGTGCTCTACAGATAGTAGCTGTGTCCACTCACCGCACGAAATATGCAAGTCTCTTCTGTGTGTCTTCTGTGTGTCACGGCCAACACATGTAGCACTCCAATACTCACTGTAGTGTGTGTTGCATCATTTTGCTACGGAGCGCCTTAGGTTCTTTTACACTTTTTTCGTTTCTGCATATATATATATATACAGATATAGAACCACATAAATACATATATAGACACACACACACATATATATATATATATATATATATATATATATATATATATATATATATATATATATACGCAAGATTATCAAAAATAAAAAAATTAAACCTAATCTCTATGAAAATAAAAAAGGCCCCCCAAAATAAAAACACTCCCTAATCTAATACTAAACTACTAATAGCCCTTAAAATGACCTTTTATAGGGCATTGCCATAAGTTAAACAGCTCTTTTCCTTAAAAAAAATACTAACCCCCCACTAACAGTAAAAATCCCCACCAACCAAACCCCCCAAACTAAAAAAACCTAACACTAAAAAATCTTAAACTACCCATTGCCTCTAAAGGGGCATTTGTATGGGCATCCATAAAAATGCCCCTTTAGAGGCAATGGGTAGTTTAAGATTTTTTAGTGTTAGGTTTTTATTTTGGGGGGGTTTGGTGGGTTTACTGTTAACTTAAGGCAATGCCCTACAAAAGGGGGGCTTTTTTATTTTCATAGGGATTAGGTTTAATTATTTTTTTTTATAATCTTGTTTATTATTTTTTTATTTTATTTATTATATTTATTTTCTGTAATTTTAGCTTAATTTAAACTTAGTTTTCTTATTTTTAAAGTAATGTTAGGTTTTTTATATTAATTCTAATTTAGGATTATTTTAATTTATGTAATGGGGTTAATTTAGGGGGTGTTAGGTTAGGGGGTTTAGTGATTAATCAGGGGGCTTAGAGATTAGTTAATTGTGATGTGGGCTATTGGTGGTTTAGGGGTTAATAGATTTATTAGGTTAATTGCGATGTGGATTATTGGCGGTTTAGGGGTTAATAGATTTATTAGGTTAATTGCGATTATTGGCGGATTAGGGGTAAATAGTTTAAATAGCTAGATTGCGTTGTGGGGATGGCGAATTAGGGGTTAAAAAAATTTAATAGATAGTTTACATTGTGGGGGTATTGCGGATTAGGGGTTTATACATTTAATAGATAGTTTGCATTGTAGGGGCATTGCGGATTAGGGGTTAATAGATTTAATAGATAGTTTGCGTTGTGGGGGCATGGTGGATTAGGGGTTAATAGTTTTAATAGCTAGTTTGCATTGTTGGGCATGGCGGTTTAGAGGTTAATACATTTATTATAAATTACGATGTGGGGGGGATGGCGGATAGAGGGGTTTTGACGTGCCGGGTTAGATTTCAATGGGGAAAAGGTCTCAAAGAGCACCTTTTTCCTGTTTTACACCTAGTTGAGCTGGATGTTATTTTTGTTAGTGTATCGGCAGCCTCCGACCGTGTAGTAACGGTTTGCGCAAGAATTGGAAGCCGGGTATAATTTAAAGATTAGCGGCTTCCTATACTTTTTATGGGACACAATGTTTTTGGCAGCCGGAGTACGGTTGCCGAAATTGATGTATAACAGGCCATTGGAAGCAGTCGATAAACGATATTGCTTCTGACAGCATATTTATCGGTTTGCGAGTGCATGCAAATCGAAAAGCACAGAGTTTGTAATAAAGTTTCTACAGTTTATTTTGGAAAATAATATATTTGCTTTCAATGGTAAATTGTACTTGCAAACACGTGGCACAGCCATGGGGGCTACCTGTGCTCCCACGTATGCATGCTTGCACTTGTGGGCATGGGAATTTAATGAGGTTTTTGGGAAACATAATTTATGTAAGAACTTACCTGATAAATTCATTTCTTTCATATTAACAAGAGTCCATGAGCTAGTGACGTATGGGATATACATTCCTACCAGGAGGGGCAAAGTTTCCCAAACCTTAAAATGCCTATAAATACACCCCTCACCACACCCACAAATCAGTTTAACGAATAGCCAAGAAGTGGGGTGATAAGAAAAAAAGTGCGAAGCATATAAAATAAGGAATTGGAATAATTGTGCTTTATACAAAAAAATCATAACCACCACAAAAAAGGGTGGGCCTCATGGACTCTTGTTAATATGAAAGAAATGAATTTATCAGGTAAGTTCTTACATAAATTATGTTTTCTTTCATGTAATTAACAAGAGTCCATGAGCTAGTGACGTATGGGATAATGACTACCCAAGATGTGGATCTTTCCACACAAGAGTCACTAGAGAGGGAGGGATAAAATAAAGACAGCCAATTCCTGCTGAAAATAATCCACACCCAAAATAAAGTTTAACAAAAAACATAAGCAGAAGATTCAAACTGAAACCGCTGCCTGAAGAACTTTTCTACCAAAAACTGCTTCAGAAGAAGAAAATACATCAAAATGGTAGAATTTAGTAAAAGTATGCAAAGAGGACCAAGTTGCTGCTTTGCAGATCTGGTCAACCGAAGCTTCATTCCTAAATGCCCAGGAAGTAGATACTGACCTAGTAGAATGAGCTGTAATTCTTTGAGGCGGAATTTTACCCGACTCAACATAGGCAAGATGAATTAAAGATTTCAACCAAGATGCCAAAGAAATGGCAGAAGCTTTCTGGCCTTTCCTAGAACCGGAAAAGATAACAAATAGACTAGAAGTCTTACGGAAAGATTTCGTAGCTTCAACATAATATTTCAAAGCTCTAACAACATCCAAAGAATGCAATGATTTCTCCTTAGAATTCTTAGGATTAGGACATAATGAAGGAACCACAATTTCTCTACTAATGTTGTTGGAATTCACAACTTTAGGTAAAAATTCAAAAGAAGTTCGCAACACCGCCTTATCCTGATGAAAAATCAGAAAAGGAGACTCACAAGAAAGAGCAGATAATTCAGAAACTCTTCTAGCAGAAGAGATGGCCAAAAGGAACAAAACTTTCCAAGAAAGTAATTTAATGTCCAATGAATGCATAGGTTCAAACGGAGGAGCTTGAAGAGCTCCCAGAACCAAATTCAAACTCCAAGGAGGAGAAATTGACTTAATGACAGGTTTTATACGAACCAAAGCTTGTACAAAACAATGAATATCAGGAAGAATAGCAATCTTTCTGTGAAAAAGAACAGAAAGAGCGGAGATTTGTCCTTTCAAAGAACTTGCGGACAAACCCTTATCTAAACCATCCTGAAGAAACTGTAAAATTCTCGGTATTCTAAAAGAATGCCAAGAAAAATGATGAGAAAGACACCAAGAAATATAAGTCTTCCAGACTCTATAATATATCTCTCGAGATACAGATTTACGAGCCTGTAACATAGTATTAATCACGGAGTCAGAGAAACCTCTATGACCAAGAATCAAGCGTTCAATCTCCATACCTTAAAATTTAAGGATTTCAGATCCGGATGGAAAAAAGGACCTTGTGACAGAAGGTCTGGTCTTAACGGAAGAGTCCATGGCTGGCAAGATGCAATCCGGACAAGATCCGCATACCAAAACCTGTGAGGCCATGCCGGAGCTATTAGCAGAACAAACGAGCATTCCCTCAGAATCTTGGAGATTACTCTTGGAAGAAGAACTAGAGGCGGAAAGATATAGGCAGGATCATACTTCCAAGGAAGTGATAATGCATCCACTGCCTCCGCCTGAGGATCCCGGGATCTGGACAGATACCTGGGAAGTTTCTTGTTTAGATGAGAGGCCATCAGATCTATCTCTGGGAGCCCCCACAATTGAACAATCTGAAGAAATACCTCTGGGTGAAGAGACCATTCGCCCGGATGCAACGTTTGGCGACTGAGATAATCCGCTTCCCAATTGTCTACACCTGGGATATGAACCGCAGAGATTAGACAGGAGCTGGATTCCGCCCAAACCAAAATTCGAGATACTTCTTTCATAGCCAGAGGACTGTGAGTCCCTCCTTGATGATTGATGTATGCCACAGTTGTGACATTGTCTGTCTGAAAACAAATTAACGATTCTCTCTTCAGAAGAGGCCAAAACTGAAGAGCTCTGAAAACTGCACGGAGTTCCAAGATATTGATCGGTAATCTCACCTCCTGAGATTCCCAAACTCCTTGTGCCGTCAGAGATCCCCACACAGCTCCCCAACCTGTGAGACTTGCATCTGTTGAAATTACAGTCCAGGTCGGAAGAACAAAAGAAGCCCCCTGAATTAAACGATGGTGATCTGTCCACCACGTTAGAGAGTGCCGAACAATCGGTTTTAAAGATATTAATTGATATATCTTCGTGTAATCCCTGCACCATTGGTTCAGCATACAGAGCTGAAGAGGTCGCATGTGAAAACGAGCAAAGGGGATCGCGTCCGATGCAGCAGTCATAAGACCTAGAATTTCCATGCATAAGGCTACCGAAGGGAATGATTGAGACTGAAGGTTTCGACAGGCTGTAATCAATTTTAGACGTCTCTTGTCTGTTAAAGACAAAGTCATGGACACTGAATCTATCTGGAAACCCAGAAAGGTTACCCTTGTTTGAGGAATCAAAGAACTTTTTGGTAAATTGATCCTCCAACCATGATCTTGAAGAAACAACACAAGTCGATTCGTATGAGACTCTGCTAAATGTAAAGACGGAGCAAGTACCAAGATATCGTCCAAATAAGGAAATACCACAATACCCTGTTCTCTGATTACAGACAGAAGGGCACCGAGAATCTTTGTGAAAATTCTTGGAGCTGTAGCAAGGCCAAACGGTAGAGCCACAAATTGGTAATGCTTGTCTAGAAAAGAGAATCTCAGGAACTGATAATGATCTGGATGAATCGGAATATGCAGATATGCATCCTGTAAATCTATTGTGGACATATAATTCCCTTGCTGAACAAAAGGCAATATAGTCCTTACAGTTACCATCTTGAACGTTGGTATCCTTACATAACGATTCAATAATTTTAGATCCAGAACTGGTCTGAAGGAATTCTCCTTCTTTGGTACAATGAAGAGATTTGAATAAAACCCCATCCCCTGTTCCGGAACTGGAACTGGCATAATTACTCCAGCCAACTCTAGATCTGAAACACAATTCAGAAATGCTTGAGCTTTCACTGGATTTACTGGGACATGGGAAAGAAAAAATCTCTTTGCAGGAGGTCTCATCTTGAAACCAATTCTGTACCCTTCTGAAACAATGTTCTGAATCCAAAGATTGTGAACAGAATTGATCCAAATTTCTTTGAAAAAACGTAACCTGCCCCCTACCAGCTGAACTGGAATGAGGGCCGTACCTTCATGTGAACTTAGAAGCAGGCTTTGCCTTTCTAGCAGGCTTGGATTTATTCCAGACTGGAGATGGTTTCCAAACTGAAACTGCTCCTGAGGACGAAGGATCAGGCTTTTGTTCTTTGTTGAAACGAAAGGAACGAAAACGATTGTTAGCCCTGTTTTTACCTTTAGACTTTTTATCCTGTGGTAAAAAAGTTCCTTTCCCACCAGTAACAGTTGAAATAATAGAATCTAACTGAGAACCAAAATAATTTGTTTCCCTGGAAAGAAATGGAAAGTAGAGTTGATTTAGAAGCCATATCAGCATTCCAAGTCTTAAGCCATAAAGCTCTTCTGGCTAAGATAGCCAGAGACATAAATCTAACATCAACTCTAATAATATCAAAAATGGCATCACAGATGAAATTATTAGCATGCTGGAGAAGAATAATAATATCATGAGAATCACGATTTGTTACTTGTTGCGCTAGAGTTTCCAACCAAAAAGTTGAAGCTGCAGCAACATCAGCCAATGATATAGCAGGTCTAAGAAGATTACCTGAACATAGATAAGCTTTTCTTAGAAAAGATTCAATTTTTCTATCTAAAGGATCCTTAAACGAGGTACCATCTGACGTAGGAATGGTAGTACGTTTAGCAAGGGTAGAAATAGCCCCATCAACTTTAGGGATTTTGTCCCAAAATTCTAACCTGTCAGGCGGAACAGGATATAATTGCTTAAAACGTTTAGAAGGAGTAAATGAATTACCCAATTTATCCCATTCCTTAGCAATTACTGCAGAAATAGCATTAGGAACAGGAAAGACTTCTGGAATAACCGCAGGAGCTTTAAAAACCTTATCCAAACGTATAGAATTAGTATCAAGAGGACTAGAATCCTCTATTTCTAAAGCAATTAGTACTTCTTTAAGTAAAGAGCGAATAAATTCCATCTTAAATAAATATGAAGATTTATCAGCATCAATCTCTGAGACAGAATCCTCTGAACCAGAAGAGTCCAAAGAATCAGAATGATGGTGTTCATTTAAAAATTCATCTGTAGAGAGAGAAGATTTAAAAGTCTTTTTACGTTTACTAGAAGGAGAAATAACAGACAAAGCCTTCTTTATGGATTCAGAAACAAAATCTCTTATGTTATCAGGAACATTCTGCACCTTAGATGTTGAGGGAACTGCAACAGGCAATGGTACATCACTAAAGGAAATATTATCTGCTTTAACAAGTTTGTCATGACAATTATTACAAACAACAGCTGGAGGAATAGCTACCAAAAGTTTACAGCAGATACACTTAGCTTTGGTAGATCCAGCAGGCAGTGGTTTTCCTGTAGTATCTTCTGGCTCAGATGCAACGTGAGACATCTTGCAATATGTAAGAGAAAAAACAACATATAAAGCAAAATAGATCAAATTCCTTAAAAAACAGTTTCAGGAATGGGAAAAAAATGCCAAACATCAAGCTTCTAGCAACCAGAAGCAAATGAAAAATGAGACTGAAATAATGTGGAGACAAAAGCGACGCCCATATTTTTTGGCGCCAAATAAGACGCCCACATTATTTGGCGCCTAAATGCTTTTGGCGCCAAAAATGACGCCACATCCGGAACGCCGACATTTTTGGCGCAAAATAACGTCAAAAATGACGCAACTTCCGGCGACACGTATGACGCCGGAAACGGAAAAGAATTTTTGCGCCAAAAAAGTCCGCGCCAAGAATGACGCAATAAAATGAAGCATTTTCAGCCCCCGCGAGCCTAACAGCCCACAGGGAAAAAGTCAAATTTTTGAGGTAAGAAAAAATATGATAATTTAAAGCATAATCCCAAATATGAAACTGACTGTCTGGAAATAAGGAAAGTTGAACATTCTGAGTCAAGGCAAATAAATGTTTGAATACATATATTTAGAACTTTATAAATAAAGTGCCCAACCATAGCTTAGAGTGTCACAGAAAATAAGACTTACTTACCCCAGGACACTCATCTACATGTTTGTAGAAAGCCAAACCAGTACTGAAACGAGAATCAGTAGAGGAAATGGTAAATATAAGAGTATATCGTCGATCTGAAAAGGGAGGTAAGAGATGAATCTCTACGACCGATAACAGAGAACCTTATGAAATAGACCCCGTAGAAGGAGATCACTGCATTCAATAGGCAATACTCTCCTCACATCCCTCTGACATTCACTGCACGCTGAGAGGAAAACCGGGCTCCAACTTGCTGCGGAGCGCATATCAACGTAGAATCTAGCACAAACTTACTTCACCACCTCCCTTGGAGGCAAAGTTTGTAAAACTGATTTGTGGGTGTGGTGAGGGGTGTATTTATAGGCATTTTAAGGTTTGGGAAACTTTGCCCCTCCTGGTAGGAATGTATATCCCATACGTCACTAGCTCATGGACTCTTGTTAATTACATGAAAGAAATCTCAATTACTATGTTGATCAATATGTCCAACTTTGGCTACTCTATGTGGACGATATACTCATTGTGTGGAATGGCCCAGTGGAGATACTCAAAGAATTTGTAACAAAGTTGAACAAAAATAATTTGAATATCTTACTTACCCTCGATTATAGTGTGAATGAAATTTCTTTTCTTGTCATTAAAATCATTAAAAGAGGTGAAAGTATTTTGACTGAAAATTATAGGAAGCAAACGGCGACTAATATAGTTTTGCACGCAAGCAGTCATCATCCCCAACATCCTATTAAAGGTATCCCCACTGAGCAATTCCTCAGATTTAGGAGGAACTGTAGCTCTATAGATAGATTTGAAAAAAAAAGCAGATGAAATGCAAACTAGATTTGAGGCTAGAGGATTTTCAAAAAACACTATCAAAGCTGCTAACTGTCAATGGGGGGAAGTCAGAGAGATACTGAGCAAACATTGGCACTATTTGATGGCTGATGAAAATGTAGCAAGAGAGGTAGGCCCTCAACCGCTGATTACTGCCCGGAGGACACCAAACTTAAAGGATAAGCTGGTACATAGCCTTTTCTCGTCAAAATTAAATAGACAGACTTGGCTAGGAGGCTCCTACACTCATGGGAGCTATCCATGTGGGAGATGTGTATTTTGCACATTTATGAATAGGTCTGAAACTTTCTCTGCTGACCCTGCAAAAATCTATAATATTCTGCACTTTTTTTTAACTGTAGTGCTATTGGTGTGGTATATCTTCTCTCCTGTTCTTGCCCCCGTTATTATATTGGGAAAACCAAAATAATTTTTAAGGAAAGAGTAAGGGAGCATAGAGATAGCATCTTGGCTGAAATTCCAGAAACTAGTGTAGCAAGACATTTTCATGAGGTTCATGCAGCATAACCAGACACTTTAAGATTCACTGGTATTGATAGAGGTATAGTGAATGAAAGAGGAGGCAATAATGATAAATGTCTTTTAAGAAAAGAGTGTGCTTGGATCTACAGGCTAAAAACATTGGTACCTAATGGCCTCAATGAGAAATTGGAATTTGCATGTTTTTTGGGAGATTAAGACTAGAAAGTATTATTATTATTATTATCGGTTATTTGTAGAGCGCCAACAGATTCTGCAGCGCTATAAACATAGGCGGAATACAAGGAAACATTTATAGGGATCAGACGGGTAGAGGGCCTTGCCAAGAGTCATACTGTTGTAGTCAGTCAGGTGATCTACAAACAGCTGGACTCTTAGGCTTACATGCTAAGGGGGTTCAAGGGGATAGCAATGGAGTAGAGGAAACGGTATTAAGAAAGGTTAGTGTAGGTTGTATGCATCCCTGAACAGTAGAGTCTTTAGGGAGCGCTTGAAGTTTTCAAAACTAGGGGAAAGTCTTGTGTAGCGAGGCAGAGAGTTCCACAAGATGGGAGCCAGTCTGGAAAAGTCCTGTAAACGGGAGTGTGATGAGGTAACAAGAGAGGAGGAGAGTAGGAGCTCATGAGCAGAGCGAAGGGGATGGGAGGGAGGGTATCTGGAGACAAGGTCTGAGATATAGAGGGGAGCAGTGCAGATGAGGGCTTTGTATGTCAGAGTGAGAATGTTGTGTTTAATCCTAGAGGCTAGAGGAAGCCAGTGAAGGGATTGGCAGAGAGGTGCAGCAGATGAAGAGCAGCGTGTAAGGAAGATGAGCCTAGCAGAGGCATTCATTATAAATTGTAAAGGAGCTAGGCAGCAGCTGGGGAGACCGGAGAGGACAGAGTTGCAGTAATCGAGGCAGGAAAGGATGAGAAAGTGGATTAAAATCTTAGTTGTGTCTTGTATAAGGAAATGTCTAATTTTAGAGATGTTTTTAAGGTGGAAACGGCAGGATTTAGCCAAGGACTGAATGTGAGGAGTGAAAGATCTGAGTCAAGTGTGACCCCAAGACATCGAGCATGCAGGGTAGGGGTAATGATGGAGTTGTCAACAGTTATAGAAAGATTGGGGGGAAAATAAGGAGCTAAATTTTGGAGAGATTTAGCTTGAGGTAGTGAGAGGACATCCAGGAAGAGATGTGAGAAAGACAGTTAGTGACACGGGTTAGCAAGGAAGGAGATAGGTCTGGTGCAGAGAAGTAGATTTGGTTGTTGTCTGCATACAAATGATATTGGAACCCATGGGACTTTATAAGGGAACCTAATGATAACGTGTAGATTGTTGTTCTCCATATTTCTTTGGGGTCACACAATATTGCATTAATCCAGGTATATGTTGCGCCGGACTGCTCTAGCTGTTGCTAGGGACGCAGCGCCTGCTGCTTGTTGCCTAGGGGGTAGTCGGCTCCTGTCTGGGTGCGGCAGTGACGTCATCGCCGCACGCTCCCTCCATTCAGAAGCCTGTCAGGATCTCCTGTGGTGCAAATCCTGCGCCTATGTAAGTTACTCTATTGCTACCCACTGCCCAAGTATAGGTGTTAATTACTGTTATCCTGGATGTTATTGTTGCTGTATGCTGGACTGTTATATTGTTGCTGACCCCTGCTTGTCTGACCACTCTGCCTGTTTACCCCTTAACTGTTGGATTGATATACTGCTGCTGAACTCTGCTTGTCTGACCACTCTGCCTGTTTACCTCTTAACTGCTGGATTGATATATTGCTGCTGAACTTTGCTTGTCTGACCACTCTGCCTGTTTGATATACTACTGCTGAGCTCTGCTTGTCTGACCACTCTGCCTGTTTACCTCTTAACTGCTGGATTGATATATTGCTGCTGAACTTTGCTTGTCTGACCACTCTGCCTGTTTACCCCTTAACTGCTGGATTGATATACTGTTGCTGAACCCTGCTTGTCTGACTACTCTGCTTTATTAACCCCTTTTGTGCTGACCATCCTAGTGGTTTACTTCTGGACTGCCTTGCTGTTGCCGAACCCTGCTTGCCTGACCTTTTTGGTGGTTTACGCCTGAACTGCCTTTCTCTGATTTCCTGCCTGTTGCCGCCGAGGACTATCCTGCCTGTGGTGAGTGCCGCTTACCTCATCTTGTGAACTTTCTCTGCTATGGGATATTCCCTAACAAGACTACTGGCCGAGTTCGGTCTGATAGTGGAATATCCCACAAGCATTACAGTATAAACGTATGACAACACAGCTAGTATGGTGATCAGAATTGTTCTAGGGATATCTGTCCCCTCTCTTCATATGCACTTTCCTAGTATTTAAAGGAATGACGAAAAATTGACTCGATACATAGGTCTCCCTGAGTGGGTTTTCTTCCATTTAATGAGTTACATATATATGTGCAATCTAGGAAATGACCTTTTCAATGAACCCATTATATCTATGAATTACATGTACCTCTGGACTAGTGCCGGTGGTTAGAAATTCCAATTGTTTCTGTATATTTCCTCTCTTAAAATGTTATCTCAATTGTGGTTTTGTATTATAAATTTGAGTCTTGAGTCGATTTAGCCTCCCATATGTTCGATTGTAAATTTTTGTAAATATTTTATATAAAGTTTGCTTTTCCTTTCTTCAAAAATGTTGAATATATAATATTGCCATAGAGACTTTCACCTGCAATATGGGCGTGGATTATATCCCCTTAATTGAATAAAAGTGAGTTGGTAAGATACCTCGATAGCCCGGATGAAGCCCCATGAGTTCTGTGAGAGTGGGGGGTGAAACGCACGTAGGCTGCATCTCATGCTACGCACAAACTCTTTTGAGTGCACGCTGACTATCGTACAGAACTGAGTGGACCTGAACCAACGCTGAATTCCTCCATTGGTGAGACTCCCACATAGTGACACCCCTGCTGTGGTGCCCGTATGGAGGCGGAATAACAGCTTACGATATGTATGGGAAACTGTGGTGAGTCTCACAAGAAGCAGTCTTTTGCTTGTGACCCAACAGTTAATTACTCGGTTGATGCTGAACATTTTGGAGATTACTAACTAACAGTTTATTTGCCAGCATCTAACACTACTTGGCTTACATAAACCCAAGGGTCATTGTGTGCGGCAGAAAATATGCATGGAAAATAATTGAGCCGCAATTGCATTTTATGTTCAGGATTCACCTTACATGAGCTGTATGGGCTGCAACTACAGCTCAGTATACTGCCATACTATACTTTGTATCAGCGTATGAGGTTTACTTGTTACGTTGCAAATCAGTTGTAACAAGATACCTTGTATTGCTGTATTGTAGGATTGAAGCAGCATAGATCTCGATGCTACTGTCCTCGCCAGCTAATTTCCCTTCCGCTTGCGGCTGGTGGAGGTTGGGTGTTGCTGTTTTCTCTCCTGATGTTCTGAGCCCTTTATTTGCATACGATATGTACTAGGGGATAACATAGATCCTATTCATGTACCCACCCAGGCATTATCCTCTCTTGTGGAGCCTGGTCACAGCTATGGTGTGGCTAACCCCTCTTGATACATATCTAGTCCGCATTGGATGTTTGTATTTTATGATTGCACTGCTGAACATATTCATTATGTGCTTGGAGACATGTTACATTCTGCCTCTGAGACATGCATTTATATTGTATTGTCAATTATGACACAGTTAATTAAAAAAAGATCTGGACATAAGTTAATGACATGCTGAAGTCCCTGTCTTTCCCTTTGAAATCCTTGTAATTTAGGGGTTTAAGCTCACAACAGCTGTTTGTGAGTTTACTTCTAGTCTATACCATATATTACTCTGTGTATTAATCCCAGAAAGACACGTATGTCTCAATCACAGCACCTAATCGCTGTACAGATGTAACTAATGGTTATTATTTGAGCCATCAATAAATATACATATTAAATGTATAATCCTTATATTATCAAGTTGTTCATACAAGAAATATATCCTATTTGTTTTGAACTAACCATGCAGAGAAGCTAATAAGTGATAGTATTGTTTATTTGGAAAAATATTATCAATTTGTATTACTTCTCTTGGTATCTTTATTTAAAAAGCAGGAATGTAAAGCTTAAAAGCCGGCCCATTGTAGGCTCAGCACTATGGATAGCGCTTGCTTATTGGTGGCTACATTTACCCACCAATAAGCAAGCGTAAACCAGGTCCTAAACCAAAAATGGGTCGGCTCTTAAGCTTTACAGTCCTGCTTTATAAATAAAGATAGCAAAAGAATGAAGAAAAATTGATAATAGGAGTAAATTAGAACGTTGCTTAAGAATTGCTGTTCTATCTGAATCATTAAAGAATACATTTGTGTTTAGTGCCCCTTTAAGTTTATCAACCCTATAATGAATAAGTGCTAACTTAAAGATAAGTCTCACTGCTGCAGATATATCTGACATCTAATAAATCAGGAGGTGCAAGAGTTAAAAGCTCTGTTTCTTTTACAGATTCTGGAATACCTACAAATTATAGCTTATTCCTATGATATGTATTTCCGAGATCTTTTCTTTAACATGTGGTATTGTTTCTTCTAGCTTTAGTTTGTAAAATGTTCTGCTCTTTATTTAATATCTGATATTGTTTGCTTTGCCTCATTTAAAAGGACACTAAAACCCTTTCCCTTTTGTAATTGTGTTTTGTCCCACGCTCCCTAGGAGGTCAAAAAGAAAACTTTCCAAACTTGAAATACAGATTTAGATTTTTGGCCTCTGTAGGGGCAAGTGACAAAGCACAATTATACACAAAAGCATGAGGTGTTCCTAAGACAGTATGAAATAACTGGAACTCTTTAAACAAATAATCCAAACCCAACTGGGGTCTACCCACTTTAGTCATATACTGATCTTCAGTTTGTTTAACAATTGTTTGTGCTGCACTTAGCAAATCAATTTCAGTCGTTTAAAAGAAAAAAAATGTTCCCTAATTCAGATTTTTATTTTCTCTTTACTCTTTGTCGCCATCTACTGAGATATGTTAACTTGGTTTAGGTACTTGTCCATATAAACAAAAACTAAAATTACTAATGACTTTTGTGTATTTCTTGAATAGAATACCTAGGTAGACTCAGGAGCTGCTGATTGGTGGCTGCACATATATGTTTCATGGTATTGGCTCACCCAGTGCATTCAGTTAGCTCCTAGTAGTGCATTGCTGCTTCTTTAACAAAGGATACCAAGAGAATGAAGCAAATTAAATAGCAGTAAATTAAAATGTTGTTTAAACTTGTATTCTATATCAGAATCACAAATAAAAACTGTGGGTGTTTTATGTCCCTTTAATAGTTATAATTTATATGCAGCCCTTGTAAAAACATAATTTATGTAAGAACTTACCTGATAAATTAATTTCTTTCATATTGGCAAGAGTCCATGAGCTAGTGACATATTACCAGGAGGGGCAAAGTTTTCCAAACCTCAAAATGCCTATAAATACACCCCTCACCACACCCACAATTTAGTTTAATTAATAGTCAAGTAGTGGGGTGATAGAAAAAGGAGTAAAACGCATCAAAAAAAGGAACTGGAAATATAATTGTGCTTTATACAAAAAAACATAACCACCATAAAAAGGGTGGGTCTCATGGACTCTTGCCAATATGAAAGAAATGAATTTATCAGGTAAGTTCTTACATAAATTATGTTTTCTTTCATGTAATTGGCAAGATTCCATGAGCTAGTGACGTATGGGATAGAAATACCCATGATGTGGAAGTCCACAGAAGAGTCACTAGAGAGGGAGGGAGAAAATAACAACAGCTATTTCCGCTGAGAAAAATTAAATCCACATCCAAAAAAATAAGTTTTTCTCATAATTTAAAAGAAAATACTTAAAACATAAGAAGAGGAATCAAACTGAAACAGCTGCCTGAAGAACTTTTGTACCAAAAAACATAATTTATGTAAGAACTTACCTGATAAATTCATTTCTTTCATATTAACAAGAGTCCATGAGCTAGTGACGTATGGGATATACATTCCTACCAGGAGGGGCAAAGTTTCCCAAACCTTAAAATGCCTATAAATACACCCCTCACCACACCCACAAATCAGTTTAACGAATAGCCAAGAAGTGGGGTGATAAGAAAAAAAGTGCGAAGCATATAAAATAAGGAATTGGAATAATTGTGCTTTATACAAAAAAATCATAACCACCACAAAAAAGGGTGGGCCTCATGGACTCTTGTTAATATGAAAGAAATGAATTTATCAGGTAAGTTCTTACATAAATTATGTTTTCTTTCATGTAATTAACAAGAGTCCATGAGCTAGTGACGTATGGGATAATGACTACCCAAGATGTGGATCTTTCCACACAAGAGTCACTAGAGAGGGAGGGATAAAATAAAGACAGCCAATTCCTGCTGAAAATAATCCACACCCAAAATAAAGTTTAACAAAAAACATAAGCAGAAGATTCAAACTGAAACCGCTGCCTGAAGAACTTTTCTACCAAAAACTGCTTCAGAAGAAGAAAATACATCAAAATGGTAGAATTTAGTAAAAGTATGCAAAGAGGACCAAGTTGCTGCTTTGCAGATCTGGTCAACCGAAGCTTCATTCCTAAACGCCCAGGAAGTAGATACTGACCTAGTAGAATGAGCTGTAATTCTTTGAGGCGGAATTTTACCCGACTCAACATAGGCAAGATGAATGAAAGATTTCAACCAAGATGCCAAAGAAATGGCAGAAGCTTTCTGGCCTTTCCTAGAACCGGAAAAGATAACAAATAGACTAGAAGTCTTACGGAAAGATTTCGTAGCTTCAACATAATATTTCAAAGCTCTAACAACATCCAAAGAATGCAATGATTTCTCCTTAGAATTCTTAGGATTAGGACATAATGAAGGAACCACAATTTCTCTACTAATGTTGTTGGAATTCACAACTTTAGGTAAAAATTCAAAAGAAGTTCGCAACACCGCCTTATCCTGATGAAAAATCAGAAAAGGAGACTCACACGAAAGAGCAGATAATTCAGAAACTCTTCTAGCAGAAGAGATGGCCAAAAGGAACAAAACTTTCCAAGAAAGTAATTTAATGTCCAATGAATGCATAGGTTCAAACGGAGGAGCTTGAAGAGCTCCCAGAACCAAATTCAAACTCCAAGGAGGAGAAATTGACTTAATGACAGGTTTTATACGAACCAAAGCTTGTACAAAACAATGAATATCAGGAAGAATAGCAATCTTTCTGTGAAAAAGAACAGAAAGAGCGGAGATTTGTCCTTTCAAAGAACTTGCGGACAAACCCTTATCTAAACCATCCTGAAGAAACTGTAAAATTCTCGGTATTCTAAAAGAATGCCAAGAAAAATGATGAGAAAGACACCAAGAAATATAAGTCTTCCAGACTCTATAATATATCTCTCGAGATACAGATTTACGAGCCTGTAACATAGTATTAATCACGGAGTCAGAGAAACCTCTATGACCAAGAATCAAGCGTTCAATCTCCATACCTTAAAATTTAAGGATTTCAGATCCGGATGGAAAAAAAGGACCTTGTGACAGAAGGTCTGGTCTTAACGGAAGAGTCCATGGCTGGCAAGATGCCATCCGGACAAGATCCGCATACCAAAACCTGTGAGGCCATGCCGGAGCTATTAGCAGAACAAACGAGCATTCCCTCAGAATCTTGGAGATTACTCTTGGAAGAAGAACTAGAGGCGGAAAGATATAGGCAGGATGATACTTCCAAGGAAGTGATAATGCATCCACTGCCTCCGCCTGAGGATCCCGGGATCTGGACAGATACCTGGGAAGTTTCTTGTTTAGATGAGAGGCCATCAGATCTATCTCTGGGAGCCCCCACAATTGAACAATCTGAAGAAATACCTCTGGGTGAAGAGACCATTCGCCCGGATGCAACGTTTGGCGACTGAGATAATCCGCTTCCCAATTGTCTACACCTGGGATATGAACCGCAGAGATTAGACAGGAGCTGGATTCCGCCCAAACCAAAATTCGAGATACTTCTTTCATAGCCAGAGGACTGTGAGTCCCTCCTTGATGATTGATGTATGCCACAGTTGTGACATTGTCTGTCTGAAAACAAATGAACGATTCTCTCTTCAGAAGAGGCCAAAACTGAAGAGCTCTGAAAACTGCACGGAGTTCCAAGATATTGATCGGTAATCTCACCTCCTGAGATTCCCAAACTCCTTGTGCCGTCAGAGATCCCCACACAGCTCCCCAACCTGTGAGACTTGCATCTGTTGAAATTACAGTCCAGGTCGGAAGAACAAAAGAAGCCCCCTGAATTAAACGATGGTGATCTGTCCACCACGTTAGAGAGTGCCGAACAATCGGTTTTAAAGATATTAATTGATATATCTTCGTGTAATCCCTGCACCATTGGTTCAGCATACAGAGCTGAAGAGGTCGCATGTGAAAACGAGCAAAGGGGATCGCGTCCGATGCAGCAGTCATAAGACCTAGAATTTCCATGCATAAGGCTACCGAAGGGAATGATTGAGACTGAAGGTTTCGACAGGCTGTAATCAATTTCAGACGTCTCTTGTCTGTTAAAGACAAAGTCATGGACACTGAATCTATCTGGAAACCCAGAAAGGTTACCCTTGTTTGAGGAATCAAAGAACTTTTTGGTAAATTGATCCTCCAACCATGATCTTGAAGAAACAACACAAGACGATTCGTATGAGACTCTGCTAAATGTAAAGACGGAGCAAGTACCAAGATATCGTCCAAATAAGGAAATACCACAATACCCTGTTCTCTGATTACAGACAGAAGGGCACCGAGAATCTTTGTGAAAATTCTTGGAGCTGTAGCAAGGCCAAACGGTAGAGCCACAAATTGGTAATGCTTGTCTAGAAAAGAGAATCTCAGGAACTGATAATGATCTGGATGAATCGGAATATGCAGATATGCATCCTGTAAATCTATTGTGGACATATAATTCCCTTGCTGAACAAAAGGCAATATAGTCCTTACAGTTACCATCTTGAACGTTGGTATCCTTACATAACGATTCAATAATTTTAGATCCAGAACTGGTCTGAAGGAATTCTCCTTCTTTGGTACAATGAAGAGATTTGAATAAAACCCCATCCCCTGTTCCGGAACTGGAACTGGCATAATTACTCCAGCCAACTCTAGATCTGAAACACAATTCAGAAATGCTTGAGCTTTCACTGGATTTACTGGGACATGGGAAAGAAAAAATCTCTTTGCAGGAGGTCTCATCTTGAAACCAATTCTGTACCCTTCTGAAACAATGTTCTGAAATCAAAGATTGTGAACAGAATTGATCCAAATTTCTTTGAAAAAACGTAACCTGCCCCCTACCAGCTGAACTGGAATGAGGGCCGTACCTTCATGTGAACTTAGAAGCAGGCTTTGCCTTTCTAGCAGGCTTGGATTTATTCCAGACTGGAGATGGTTTCCAAACTGAAACTGCTCCTGAGGACGAAGGATCAGGCTTTTGTTCTTTGTTGAAACGAAAGGAACGAAAACGATTGTTAGCCCTGTTTTTACCTTTAGACTTTTTATCCTGTGGTAAAAAAGTTCCTTTCCCACCAGTAACAGTTGAAATAATAGAATCCAACTGAGAACCAAATAATTTGTTTCCCTGGAAAGAAATGGAAAGTAGAGTTGATTTAGAAGCCATATCAGCATTCCAAGTCTTAAGCCATAAAGCTCTTCTGGCTAAGATAGCCAGAGACATAAATCTAACATCAACTCTAATAATATCAAAAATGGCATCACAGATGAAATTATTAGCATGCTGGAGAAGAATAATAATATCATGAGAATCACGATTTGTTACTTGTTGCGCTAGAGTTTCCAACCAAAAAGTTGAAGCTGCAGCAACATCAGCCAATGATATAGCAGGTCTAAGAAGATTACCTGAACATAGATAAGCTTTTCTTAGAAAAGATTCAATTTTTCTATCTAAAGGATCCTTAAACGAGGTACCATCTGACGTAGGAATGGTAGTACGTTTAGCAAGGGTAGAAATAGCCCCATCAACTTTAGGGATTTTGTCCCAAAATTCTAACCTGTCAGGCGGAACAGGATATAATTGCTTAAAACGTTTAGAAGGAGTAAATGAATTACCCAATTTATCCCATTCCTTAGCAATTACTGCAGAAATAGCATTAGGAACAGGAAAGACTTCTGGAATAACCGCAGGAGCTTTAAAAACCTTATCCAAACGTATAGAATTAGTATCAAGAGGACTAGAATCCTCTATTTCTAAAGCAATTAGTACTTCTTTAAGTAAAGAGCGAATAAATTCCATCTTAAATAAATATGAAGATTTATCAGCATCAATCTCTGAGACAGAATCCTCTGAACCAGAAGAGTCCAAAGAATCAGAATGATGGTGTTCATTTAAAAATTCATCTGTAGAGAGAGAAGATTTAAAAGACTTTTTACGTTTACTAGAAGGAGAAATAACAGACAAAGCCTTCTTTATGGATTCAGAAACAAAATCTCTTATGTTATCAGGAACATTCTGCACCTTAGATGTTGAGGGAACTGCAACAGGCAATGGTACATCACTAAAGGAAATATTATCTGCTTTAACAAGTTTGTCATGACAATTATTACAAACAGCTGGAGGAATAGCTACCAAAAGTTTACAGCAGATACACTTAGCTTTGGTAGATCCAGCAGGCAGTGGTTTTCCTGTAGTATCTTCTGGCTCAGATGCAACGTGAGACATCTTGCAATATGTAAGAGAAAAAACAACATATAAAGCAAAATAGATCAAATTCCTTATAAGACAGTTTCAGGAATGGGAAAAAAAAATGCCAAACATCAAGCTTCTAGCAACCAGAAGCAAATGAAAAATGAGACTGAAATAATGTGGAGACAAAAGCGACGCCCATATTTTTTGGCGCCAAATAAGACGCCCACATTATTTGGCGCCTAAATGCTTTTGGCGCCAAAAATGACGCCACATCCGGAACGCCGACATTTTTGGCGCAAAATAACGTCAAAAATGACGCAACTTCCGGCGACACGTATGACGCCGGAAACGGAAAAGAATTTTTGCGCCAAGAAAGTCCGCGCCAAGAATGACGCAATAAAATGAAGCATTTTCAGCCCCCGCGAGCCTAACAGCCCACAGGGAAAAAAGTCAAATTTTTGAGGTAAGAAAAAATATGATAATTTAAAGCATAATCCCAAATATGAAACTGACTGTCTGGAAATAAGGAAAGTTGAACATTCTGAGTCAAGGCAAATAAATGTTTGAATACATATATTTAGAACTTTATAAATAAAGTGCCCAACCATAGCTTAGAGTGTCACAGAAAATAAGACTTACTTACCCCAGGACACTCATCTACATGTTTGTAGAAAGCCAAACCAGTACTGAAACGAGAATCAGTAGAGGAAATGGTAAATATAAGAGTATATCGTCGATCTGAAAAGGGAGGTAAGAGATGAATCTCTACGACCGATAACAGAGAACCTTATGAAATAGACCCCGTAGAAGGAGATCACTGCATTCAATAGGCAATACTCTCCTCACATCCCTCTGACATTCACTGCACGCTGAGAGGAAAACCGGGCTCCAACTTGCTGCGGAGCGCATATCAACGTAGAATCTAGCACAAACTTACTTCACCACCTCCCTTGGAGGCAAAGTTTGTAAAACTGATTTGTGGGTGTGGTGAGGGGTGTATTTATAGGCATTTTAAGGTTTGGGAAACTTTGCCCCTCCTGGTAGGAATGTATATCCCATACGTCACTAGCTCATGGACTCTTGTTAATTACATGAAAGAAACTGCTTCCGAAGAGGCAAATACATAAAAACGGTAGAATTTAGTAAATGTATGCAAAGAAGACCAAGTTGCTGCTTTGCAAATCTGATCAACTGAAGCTTCATTCTTAAAAGCCCACAAAGTGGAGACCGATCTAGTAGAATGAGCTGTGATTCTCTGAGGCGGAGCCTGACCCAACTCAAAATAAGCCTGATGAATCAAAAGCTTTAACCAAGATGCCAAGGAAATTGCAGAAGCTTTCTGACCTTTCCTAGAACCAGAAAACACAACAAATAGTAGCTTCAACATATTTCAAAGCTCTTACAACATCCAAAGAATGTAAGGATCTCTCCAAAGAATTCTTAGGATTAGGACACAAAGAGGGAACAACAATTTCCGTATTAATGTTGTTAGAATTCACAACCTTAGGTAAAAATTTAAATGAAGTCAGCAAAACTGCTTTATCCTGATGGAAAAAAAGAAAAGGAAACTCACAAGAAAAAGCAGATAATTCGGAAACTCTTCTAGCAGAAGAGATAGCCAAAAGGAACAACACTTTCCAAGAAAGTAGTTTAATATCCAAAGAATGCATAGGCTCAAAAGGAGGAGCCTGTAAAGTCTTCAAATTAAGACTCCAAGGAGGAGAGATTGATTTAATGACAGGCTTGATACGGACCAAAGCCTTGCACAAAACAGTGAATATCAGGAAGCTTAGCAATCTTTCTGTGAAATAAAACAGAAGGAGCAGAGATTTGTCCCTTCATGGAACTTGCAGACAAACCTTTATCCAAACCATCCTGAAGAAACTGTAAAATTCTAGGAATTCTAAAAGAATGCCAGGAGAATTTATGAGAAGAACACCATGAAATGTAAGTCTTCCAAACTCTATAATAAATCCTCCTAGAGACAGATTTACGAGCTTGTAACATAGTATTAATTACTGAGTCAGAGAAACCTCTAAGCACTAAGCGTTCAATTTCCATACCTTCAAATTTAACGATTTGAGATCCTGATGGTAAAAACGGTTCTTGAGACATAAGGTCTGGTCTTATAGGAAGTGGCCAAGGTTGGCAACTGGACATCCAGACAAGATCCGCATACCAGAACCTGTGAAGCCATGCTGGTGCTACCAGAAACACAAACGATTGTTCCATGATAATCTTGGAGATCTCTCTTGGAAGAAGAACTAGAGGTGGGAAGATAGCAGTTCCTTTGTTTTACCAACCTGCTTATAACGCATCCACTGACTCCGCCTGAGGATCCCTGGACCTGGACAAGTACCTGGGAAGTTTCTTGTTTAGATGGGAAGCCATCAGATCTATTTCTGGAAGACCCCACATCTGAACAAGCTGAAAAAACACATCTGGATGGAGAGACCACTCCCCCGGATATAAAATCTGATTGCGGAGATAATCCGCTTCCCAATTGTCTACACCTGGGATATGTACCGCAGAAATTAGACAAGAGCTGGATTCCGCCCAAGAAAGTATCCGAGACACTTCTTTCATAGCTAGGGGACTGTGAGTCCCACCCTGATGATTGACATATGCCACAGTTGTGATATTGTCTGTCTGAAAACAAATGAATGGTTCTCTCTTCAAAAGAGGCCAAATCTGAAGAGCCATGAAAATAGCACAGAGTTCTAAAATATTGATTGGTAATCTTGCCTCTTGAGATTTCCAAACCCCTTGTGCTGTCAAAGATCCCCAGACAGCTTCCCAACCTAAAAGACTTGCATCTGTTGTGATTACAGTCCAGTTTGCACAAACAAAAGAGGCCCCTTGAACTATACAATGGTAATCTAACCACCAAGTCAAAGAGAGTCGAACATTGGGATTTAAGGATATTAATTGTGATATCCTTGTATAATCCTGATTCTGGATGAATCTGAATATGAAGATAGGCATCCTGTAAGCCTATCGTGGACATATAATAACCTTGCTGAATAAAAGGCAGAATAGTCCTTATAGTCACCATTTTGAAAGTTGTCACTCTTACAAAACGATTCAAATTTTCAGAACTGGCCTGAATGAATTATCTTTCTTTGGGACAATGAATAGATTTGAATAAATCCCCAGACCCTGTTCCTGAAACGGAACTGGTATGATTACCCCTGAAAGCTCTAGATATGAAACACACTTCAGAAAAGCCAGAGCCTTCACTGGATTTGATGGAACGTGTGAGAGAAAAAAAAATCTTCTCACAGGAGGTCTTACTCTGAATCCTATTCGATACCCTTGAGAGACAATACTCTGAATCCACTGATTTTGGACAGAATCTGCCCAAATGTTTTGGAAAAATTTTAATCTGCCCCCCACCAACTTAGCTGGAATGAGGGCCGCACGTTCATACAGACTTGGGGGCTGGTTTTGGTTTCTAAAAAGGTATGGATTTATTCCAAATTGAAGGTTTCCAATTGGAACCAGATTATTTGGGGGAAGGATTGGCTTTCTGTTCCTTATTCTGTTGAAAAGAACGAAAATTATTAGAAGCTTTAGATTTACCCTTAGATCTTTTATCCTGAGGCAAAAAAACTTCCTTTCCCCCAGTGACAATTGAAATAATTGAATCCAACTGAGAACCAAATAAATTGTTACCTTGTAAAGAAAGAGATAGTAATCTAGACTTATATACCATGTCAGCATTCCAATATTTGAGCCACAAAGCCATAGATTTAACCATCAATTTTGATGATGTCAAAAATAGCATCACAGATAAAATGATTAGCATGTTGAAGCAAGTGAACAATGCTAGAAAAATCAGGATCTGTTTCCTGTTGCACTAAGCTTTCCAGCGAAAAAGTTGATGCAGCTGCAACATCAGTCATAGATATAACAGGCCTAAGAATATAGCCAGAAAATAAATAAGCTTTCCTTAGATAAGATTCAAGTTTCCTATCTAAAGGATCCTTAAAAGAAGTACTATCTTCCATAGAAATAGCCCCATCAACTTTGGGGATTTTCCCTCAAAACTCCAATCTAGCTGCTGGCAAAGGATACAACTTTTTTAAACCTAGAAGAAGGAATAAAAGAAGTACCAGGCCTATTCCATTCCTTTGAAATCATATCAGAAATAGCATCAGGAACTGGAAAAACCTCTGGAGTAACCACAGGAGGTTTATAAAACAGAATTTAAACATTTACTAGTTTTAGTATCAAGAGGACTAGATGCCTCAATATCCAAAGTAATCAACACCTCTTAACAAGGAACGAATATACTCCATCTTAAAGAGATAAGTAGATTTGTCAGTGTCAATATCTGAGGTAGGATCTTCTGAATCAGATAGATCCTCATCAGAGAAGGATAATTCAGTATGTTGTCAGTCATTTGAAACTTCATCAACTTTATGAGAAGTTTTAAAAGACCTTTTACGTTTATTAGAAGGCTGAATAGCAGATAAAGCCTTCTGAATCGCATCAGCAATAAAAAAAATTGATATTCACAGGGATATCATGTAGGTACATTAGATGTTGAAGGAACAACAGGCTCGGGCATCTCCCATCCAATGCAGATCTCCTCAAACACCTCGGAATGGAGAGACCATTCCCCCCGGATTAAACTATTGTTTGCTGAGAAAATCTGCTTCCCAGTTTTCCACACCCAGAATGTGGATTGCTTAGAGTGAACAATTGTGGTTCTCTGCTCACTCCAGAATCCGAGATACTTCCCTCATAGCTAGGGAGCTTCTTGTTGCCCCCTAATGGTTTATGTAAGCCACCAAGGTAATGTTGTCCAACTAGAACCTGATGACTCGGGACGACCCCAGGGGGGCCAAGCCCTCAGAGCGTTGAATATCGCTCGAAGTTCCAGAATATTTATCGGTAGACACGACTCCTCTCGAGTCCACCTGCCCTGTGCCTTTCTGGCCCCACCAAACAGTTCCCCATCCTGATAGACTTGTGTCCGTGGTCACAATCTCTCAGGATGGTCTCAGGAAGGACAGCTGTCCTGGACGGATCCACAAAGAGAGGAATGCCCTCGTCCGTATGTCCAGAGAGTGATCGCCGTTCCACTGTCTCAACATACATAACTGAAGAGGTCTGAGATGGAACCTGGCAAATGGAATGACATCTATGCTGGATACCATGAGCCCAATCACCTCCATACACCTGGCCACAGATGTCCTTGAGGAGGTCTGAGGGGCAAGACAGTTGGACGCAATCTTGGAATGTCTCTGATCTGTCAAGAATATCTTCATGGATATAGAATCTATTATCATTCCCAGAAATTCCACCCTGTTGCTGGGGACCAGAGAGCTCTTTCTTTCATTGATCTTCCATCCATGGGATCGAAAGAGAAGAAAAAGAGCCTCGAGTGATCCTCCACAAGACTGCAGGACGGAGCCTGGACCAGGATATAGTCTAAATAAGGGGCCACTGTGATACCTCTGGCTCTCGCAACCGCGAGCAGCGCTCCCAGAACCTTTGTAAAGACTCTTGGGGCAGTCGGCAGACCGAATGGTCCACAAACTGGTAGTGTTGGTCCAAAAATGCGAATCTTAGAAACTTAAGGTGGTCCTTGTGGATTGGCACATGAAGGTAAGCATCCTTCAAATCTATTGTCATAAACTGTCCCTCCTGAACTAGGGGCAGAATCGATCTGATCGTCTCCATTTTGAACTATGGGACTGACAGAAACTTATTTAGGCCCTCCTTCTTTGGGACCACGAAAAGGTTTGGATTATACCCCAGACCTCTTTCTGCAAGAGGGACTGGGGCTATAAATCAGAGAGAGGAGAGATCCCTCACACAACTTAGGAAGGCGTCTCTCTTCTCTGGTCTTGAAGATAGATTTGACAGGAGGAATCTGCCTCTGGGTGGATGAGTCTTGAATCCTATCCTGTAGCCCTGGGCTATGACCTCCAGAACCCAAGGGTCCTGAAAGTCTCTTATCCAGGCCTCCGCAAAAAGAGATAGTCTGCCTCTATGCGAGCCAGAGATGGATCGGGGGCCGCTCCTTCAATGCGATTTTGTCTCGACGGGCTTCTTATTCTGCTTGCTCTTGCTCAAACAGTGAGCTGGCTTCCAAGATCCCTTGGACTGCTCGGGTTTTTGCGGCAGGCTGCTGGCGTTGAGACTTGTCCGAACGAAAGGGACAAAAAGTAGAACCCTTAGGCTTATTCTTCTTATCCTGCGGTAGGAAAGCACCCTTGCCCCCGTGATCTGGACCAAAGAGAACCTTTTCCTGGAACGGGAGGGAAAGTAATCTAGACTTGGAAGTCATGTCCACAGACCACGACTTTAGCCACAGAGCCCTGTGGGCCAGAACAGAAAAACCTGAAGTCTTGGCATTCCAGCAAATAATCTGCATATTTGCATCACAGATGAATGAATGAGCTACCCTTAAGGCCTCAATTCGTTCCTGTATCTCCTTGAGTGGAGTCTCCACCTTGACCATAGCTGACAGAGCGTCACACCAATAGGTAGAGTTCCAGCCACCGCAGCGACTGTTGCTGCTGGTTGAAAAACGAACCCCGTGAGTTGGAACATCTTCCTTAACATGGACTCCATTTTTTGTACATGGGCTCCTTGAACGAAGACATATCTTCGAGCGGAATAGTCGTTCGCTTAGAGAGAGTGGAAATAGCACCATCCACCTTAGGAATAGCCTCCCACAGCTCGAGCTGTGAATCTGGAACGGGGAACAGCTTTTTATAGGAAGAAGAGGGGGAAAATGATGAGCCAAGTTTCTCCCACTCATTCTTAATAATGTTAGCCATTTTAATGGGAACCAGGAAGGTACCACCCTGTCCTCGTAAACCCTATCTAGTTTAGGGATCGAAGGTCCCTCCGGCAATTTCGGTTCCGGAACTTCTAACGTAGGTAGCACCTCTTTTAGCAGGAAGCGCAAATGCTCCATCTTAAACTTAAATCCTGGCTCCTCCGAAGATGGAGGCCTAGATGTCGCCGATTCCGACCCCAAAGGAGCGTCCTCTGAAAAGTTGGAGTCGCCTTCATCAGCGGATAATCTGTCAGAGACATCCAGGGGAGTCGATGACCCCTGGGATGGATAGCTATGATTCACCTTTCGCTTGCTCTTAGCAGGCCGTGGTAAGGCATTGAAGGCCACAGATACCGCCGTCTAATTGCTCAGCAAAATCTGGTGGCCAAAAGGCCCTTCCCGGGGGAGGATAAGGATCGGCCTGGGAAGCTGCATTTGCAATCGGAGATGAATGTAGGGAACGCACCTCGCGGGACAGAGAACTCTCAGAGGTGGACGGCTCAGTTGTACTAAATACCTTATTCTTTTTTAGATATTGCAATCTTATCAAAGCATGTGGAACAGAGTTGAGCAGGCGGATCAATCGGAACCTCCTCAAAATAGACACAGTAGTTAGGTTTAATTAAAGAGGGAGTACCCTCTAACAGAGTCCTCCATATCTTGCGCCTTTATTACGGACTAGATATAAACTAAATGGCACCTTTATATTCCAATGGCCAGGGCACTCACCACCTCCTATGACCTGGACAACAGAGAAAACGCTTCGTCTCCTGCAACCGTCGGTCGAGAAGAGGAAGTTGAAGAGGCCACACCCGGTCACATGGAGTGCCATACAGGAACCGCCCCTGCACTAAAGAGAAAAAACGTGCCAAAAAATGCTACGCCAATATCTCAAAAACCTGTTCCACTGGGTAGAGCCTCATCTTGATTCTATACAGATAAAAGGAGACACACTGTGACCCTGTCTTCTTACATTATCATATGTACATAATGAAACGATCTTACCAGAATCTACGCAGTGGAACAGGAACACAGCCTTTCAAGTGTGGCATGTTAGTAGCGTCGCTCGTGACATGGACTTGAGAGCAGAAAGTGAAACTCGTCAACACTGATTGCTTATGGAGCTGTTAATTTGAGTCGAAATGGTTTTGCAGAAAGACTCTCCCTGCATCTCCAGACTCTAACTTTCACTCATGCTCTCACTGAGAGGCTGACAGGACTACTTAAAACTCCAGTCCCATTGCGAAGAGTACTACCCTCCATAAGAGACTACTCCGAATCTTCCGACACTTCTCTGCCAACCTCCTGTGACGAAAGGCAAAGAATGACTGGGGGATGAGTGGAGTGGGGGAGGTATATAAGCCTTTGGCTGGGGTGGCTAGGTTCTTAATTCCCACAAGTAATGAATGAAGCAGTGGACTCTCCTCCCATTAAGATGGAAATAACTCCATCATCATTAGGGATAACTTCCCAGGCTGTTAAATTCTTCTCTGAAAGTGGATACATTATTTTGAACCGGTTAGAAGGTGCAAAATAAATGCCTGATTTCTTCCATTCTTTAGCTATTTATTATGTAACCAAGTCTGGTGCTTCAAAGGCTTTAGGCTCATTAATTGGATCAGGGTCCTCAGAGGAGGTTTCACCCTCAGAACGAGACTAGGCTGAGTCAGAGTTTTGTAAGCTTGGTGGTAACTGAGCCTGGGCAATAGGACCATGCATGTTACAGGTGGTGTGACGTAAATCTACTAATTTTAGTTTACGCTTACTTGGTTTGGGGATAGCCACCAAAAAACTCAGACATACTCTGGAGAAAAAGTCAGTGGAATCTACCTGAGCCACATAAATAGGCATGGGCACTAAATCTCTGCCATGTTCTATACTGACAGGGTTATGGGTTGCAAATTGGAAATGTGGGACACAATTAGCAAACAACTGGTTAATTTGGTCCACTGGAACAGTTTTGCATAGTAAATAGGGATAATAGATTGCTGTATGTTCTTGGGCAGCAGTATGTTCCCTAGGGGTCTCTTCTAATGGGTCAGTCATATTAGATGGGGTACAGACATGTCTCCAAAATATTAAGCAAAACTGAAAGTAAATGGAAATAAAGATATAGTCCAAAGCTTTAAATAACAAGTGTTTTTACCAAAAATACAACAAACAACCTATAAGAACACCTCAGAACCTGAGAGGATTTATCCTCAGAAAAAAATCCTACCCACACTCTCAGCAGCTCCATGTTACTCACCCACCTGATGTGCAAAGAAAGTGTTAAACTGGGCCCAGGTAGCATGAAATGCCTGTAGATAGTCCATGAGTAAAATTTCAGCCAGCCACTGATCCAGTGAGGGAGAGAGAAAAGCGCGCCAAAGGGAGGCAGAGCTTAAAGGGACAGTTCACCCAAAAACTTTCTCCCCTTTAAATTATTCCCAATGATCCTTTTTACCTGCTAGAGTGTATTAAATTGGTTGCAAGTAGCTCCTTTACTCATATTTCAGCATTTAAAATAGCTGATTTAGCTTGTGGTTTCCCAACCTATACTGAAAGTTTTGATACTGGCGTATACGCTATTGACAAGCCTAAGTAAACACAGCCAGCAGAAGAGATTACACCCTCAGTGGGGGCATGAAAGTTAAGTAATAAAATGATAATTTTCCATTGTTCTCTCTATGTATTGAGCTTTGGTGTTCCAGACAAATATAAGATAAGGAAGCTAGTGTGTGTACATAAAAGTGATAACATAAGATCTGATATTACCTGAAGCTCAACCCATTGTAATAGGCTGTGGTTTCAAAGCACAAAACCAGCTACTTCAGATACACAAATAAAAAGAAAATGCAATTTCTCAAATATTTTATACTCTGCAGTTGGTATAACAAGTCATTTAAAATACATTTATGGAAAAAGAATTTTACAGTGTACTGTCCCTTTAATTCCGGAACAATATGTAGTAAACTCTGATCATTGATGTTAAAGAAACAGACGTTGCCTTCTGACCCAAAAAAATAAAATAAAATTGTAGAAAAAACAAACAAACATTAAAATGCCCGGGACTGCATTCAGAGTGTGCAATAACCTGTCTTGAAAATTTGGATCAGAACATAAGGAAATAAAAACAAAATTTCCAGTATACACCTAGCCGAAAAAGAGTTAATAAAGACAAAACCGTCCAGAATATCAGCCGGATACATTTCCCTCTTGCGTACTAATAATCGTAAAAGGAACAATTTTACTCCCATGTTCTCCAAATCCGAAAGCAAGAGAAATAAATGTGCCCATTTCTCTGGTCTCTTAGAGACAAGACCATCTTTTCCACTGGGAAGTAAACCCTGGTTCAAGTGGGCTTATATTATCAGCACTAGCCTATACAAAGAAATCACCACTCACGTGTATAGAGGTAAGAACACCCTGATTCCAAAAACTATAAAAATAAATAAGCCAAGGCATAACCTAACACAGTCTAAACTTTAAGTATCCCAAGAGGATGAGTCAGAAACTAATCCACATAAGGGAGCTTACCAGATAAAAACTGTACAACATCAATGTTACATCTACATCTGGAGAAATAAAACAATCCTTACCGAAGTTCAAATAATTTAAATCAGAGAAAACTTGTAAACGTAAGGACTGGATGTACAGACTTATATTTAGGAAAAAATACCAACCAGGATTTAGAGACCTAGACACTTAAAAGGGACAGTCTACTCCAGAATTGTTATTGTTTAAAAAGATAGATCCCTTTATTACCAATTCACATGTTTTGCATAACCAACACAGTTATATTAATATATTTTTTACCTCTGTGATTACCTTGTTTCTAAGCCTTTGCAGACTGCCCCCTTATTTCAGTTCTTTTGACAGACTTGCATTTAGCCAATCAGTGCCCTCTCACTTGTAACTCCATGGGCGTGGTCACAATTTTAACTGTATGGCACACATGAACTTACTCCCTCTAGCTGTGAAAAACTGCCAAATGCATTGAAATAAGGAGCGGCCTTCAAGGGTTTAAAAATTAGCATGAGCCTACATAGGTTTAGCTTTCAACAAAGAATACCAGGAGAACAAAGCATATTTGATGACAAAAGTGAATTGAAAAGTTGTTTAAAATTGCATTCCCTATCTGAATCATGAAAGTTTAATTTTGACTAGACTGTCCTTTTAAAGAACATGAGATTTTCTTAAAGGAGACATAATATATAGACCTACAAGGACACCACCTCAGAACCCCAACCCAAAAGCTTTATAAGGGTAACCCACCAGCAAGGGTGAATATAGCCTGGACATGGAAGGAATTGACCGGAACTCCGGGTCTACAGGGCAGAGCTCTGGCCATCAACCAAGAAAAGGAACCTGAGAAGGGACCCAAACAGACACTGCATTTTTAAATATTCTGTAAAACAGGAGAAAAATGGGTATTATTCAAAGTAGTATACCCAAAAGGAAGAGAAAGCAGAACCTTAGCCTTAAAGGGACAGTATACTGTAAAATAGTTTTTCCCTTAATGTGTTTACAATTGCTTTTTTTACCAACTGCAGAGTAAAAAAATTATGAAAATTTGCTTTTTAAGGTTTATTTCTGTATATTAAAGCTCTGATTTTGTGTTTTGAAGCCACAGCCTAATAAAATAGGTTGAGCTTGTAGGTATAATCAGATCTCATTACTGTATCACATTGTGCACATATACCTGCTTCTTTATCTTATATCTGTCCTTAAAACAATCCTCAATACTTTGAGAGAACAATGGAAAATCAACATTTTATTACCTTATCTCTGCTTTATCACACTGGGAGTGTAATTTCTTCTGCTGGCTGTGTTTACAAAGCTTATCTATAGCTGGTACGCGCGGCCACAAACTTTCAGAATAGGTGGGGATACCACATGCTAAATTAACAATTTCAAATGCCAATATATGGGTAAAGGAGCTACTTGTAAACAATTTAATACACTCCAGCAGGTAAAGTGGATCATTGGGAACAAATTAAAGGGGAGAAACATTTTGAGTAAACTGTCCCTTTAAGGACAAACAGAGAAATGACCAAGGCAGAAGAATATCAATAGTTTATCCTGATTGAAGGTGAATAACCGAGCAATAATAAGGTAGACCTGAAAACTGCAATTCAGGATAAGAACATTGCTGCCGAATACCTAAAAACTGCATTCGGAGTCTGAAGCAGAAACTACGGCAAAGCAGAGAACTGTAATACAGCATTTAAACAGTTTACATTAGAACTGCAGTAGAATAAAATGCCAAAAAGTACAGTGCTACAATACCCTAGATGAAGGGTATGTGGCTAAAGATGGTGTCCACGATTGGTAATAAATATATAAATGACTAGTTAGCTCAATTTATATATCTATCAACTAGTCATTTATTCATTTATTACCAATCGTGGACACCATCTTTAGCCACATACCCTTCATCTAGGGTATTGTAGCGCTGTACTTTTTGGCATTTTATTCTACCGACTCATTGGGATCTGGTTGGGAGATTCCGCATTTTGAGGTATAGCTTGTATGGTTGTTATCTGTGGCGCTGCAAGATACACACTTATTTTACATTAGAACTGCAGTACAGAAATTATATAGTTTATATACCTGAAAACTGCAACACAGGAGGCAAACGGTTATTACTGTACACATTACAATGGCTTCAAGCAGGAACTGCTTCAAAGTAATACTACAATATAGGTTTTAAACCAAGACGACTAAACATTAAAATTGCAATACAGGATATTAAACAATTAGGCCTAGATTACAAGTGGAGTGCTAATTTATCATCGCCATGGGAGAGCGGAAGACAAGCGCGAAGGCCTGGAGCCCATACATTGACCACAGCTGGTTGTAATCCTGGTCTGTGATTGCAACGTGCCAACATCCAATGTAACCTGCACTGCAAATATTAATGTTCCCAAAGCACACTAATAAAGGCATGGAATGATTACATCAAACCCTTCCTGTGCTTATACAAAAAGGAGGGTATTTCAGGGTTGGATAAAACTAAGGGGTTGAATCTGGCTATCAGTACTCACTGTGTTTATAGCTTGTGGGTTATTGTGAGAGCCATTCAGGCACTTACCCCAAACAAGGATACCCCTGTGCTGCTTTCACCCATCAGCTGCTGGATCCACAGGGAGCAGTGAAAAGGCCATCCTGGATTTCCACGAGGACTTCTAGGGCACTCAAGGAATTCATTTTGGACACAGTGAGATACCCCATACACAGCAAGTTCTATATTTTATTTTTGACTGTGTATATCTTCACAAATATTTGGCTTTTTTTTTTTACACTATTTGCATATTTTTGTTTACGTTTTTTATATATATGGCTCCACCTTTTTGAAGGGATATCTTTTCACTTTGGACTTATGTAACATACGTTTACACTCTTTGGACACTTTTTTGTATTTTTTTTCCCACTGCTAGTACTTATAAGGTGTACACTACGACATGCACCTTGTGAGTTTTATATATTCCACTAGGAATACGTCACACCGCTTATTTATTCTGTTAACGCGTTCATAAACGCTTACAGATTCTGTTATCACCCTATTGTATTAATGATTGCTACACTTGGTTTTTAGCAGGATCTTTGTTCTTAGCAGGACCGCTGTTTTTAGTAACATCGCTGTTTTCAGGACTGATATTTATTAACGCATGAATCCATGTTTTTAAATGTATATTGTATTTTTATACTGTAAGTTTCTTACCCACAACGTATTTCATTAAATATCCCTTATTTTAGCCACCTTAGCCTTTTGTGTAGGCGCTCTGTACAACCTCCCCCTTTCCATTCTCTGTTCTAAGGTTTGCTAGGAAACCTTTTGCATACAGCTAAAGGTGCTTTTCCCTAGCGCTTAGTCTCCCAGTTGTATCACAGCTGGAACGCAGAAGTAGGGGTCACTTTTCCAATATCCAATCTTATTCCAATACAAAAATAGTGTTCGTGTTTACATTGTAATCTCTCCTGTCAAAAAAAAGACACATTAGGAGCTGGTAAACACGATCATCAAGCTTGGAATCAACCCTGTTTCCTAAAGTGATGTGACTGTCACCAACCATACAGCAGCAGGTCCCATTGTGCAAACACTGCCAAACTCTGCTTTCCAAAAGTTGAAGCTGTAATATTATTTGATTTTTTTTCTACTACTTTAATTTGCAAACCCACTCAAATAGCTCATGGGACTTTTAGTGAGCACTTGACTCTGGTGGAGCACTGAGCGGCAGTGGCTTCAGCAATCTGCTAATACTTTAAAGGGAGATTAAAAACATTTATGCACCTTCCTCTAATTATAGGTGCTACAATTTTGGAACTAAGTGTATTTAGTATTTAATGTGCCTTTAACAAATATTTAAAAAAAAAAAAAAGCATACCTAATTGATTCATATTGGGCAAACCTGGTTTTCTGTGAGGAAGAATTCATACACAACTAACCGGATGTCAGTGCCTAATGAGAAATCTGGTGGTAATTGTTTTCTTTCATAAGTAGCTAGTTGTGCACCTATAGCAGGGATTTATTTTTCTATGAATGTACATTGAATCTCATAGAAACGTAGATTCTGTTGGCAGATAAGAACCACAGACCCAACAAGTGTGTCCATTTCAGTCCATCAACTTTGATGGTGGAATTTTCCAGTGAACAAACTCCCATTTGTACCAGTAAATCAGAACCTCGGTATTTCAGTTCCAAATAAGCAACTAAAACCTCACTTGGAACCTGTCTGGATATTTTTAAAAGATATTTTATGCTCATTCAAATATTGTTGTTACAGTTTTGGGTATAATTTTTTCCCTACAAAAATCAAGACAAAATTGATAAAAGCAAATACATCTTTATTAGTTACTCTTTGGTAAATGTTACAAATGTAATCTGACCAGACAACTCTTTTGTGAAGCACATAAGAGGAAATACTTCATGCACCGAATTATACAAAGGCACTTCAATTGAAAACGTAGACTTTGTTGTCACATAACTAATCTTTTGAGAGCGGAGGAGTTTACAAACAAGCCTTCTAATAGAGGTTAGGTAAAATCTATATGGACAACAAAGATCAACGCATTTTAACATTTACTAATATGTAGTGCTTTCCAAAGAGAAATAACACAATACCAAACATAGCTGGATGAGCGAATTTCTAGCACAAAATGAAACACAAGATAAAAAGATTGAAATATTAAAACAAATCTCATGGCTATGGAATTGAAAGCTTTAGACAAATGCTAACCAAGATCTTGTGTGTATATTGATGGTCTTGGAAAAGATTGACTATTAGATATGACACTTGCAAGATTATTTTTTTTTTATTTTTTTTAAGAGAGGGAATAAAAAAAATAAAGTAATAATAATTAGCTATATACTGCCAAGGCAAGTCAAATATTCCTTCTCAGCCACACAAGTCCACGTGTATCAAGAACATAGAAATTGATGGAATCTTAGAATCTTTTGGTCCACCTTCCCACATTTGTTTGAGGTCTACTCTATTCAGAACTGTCCTTCATGTATGCAAATGAAACTTAGAATCGCATCCTGGGCTAATGCTCACCATTTCCACTAGATTTCATCCATATCATACTGTCCTTTAAGTGCCATTTTCTCATATTAATTTGAAATCTATCACCTGCTAAACTTAATGTGTGGCCATTTGTTCTAGTATTTAATAATGCTTCCATCTTGTACTTAGTTGTCTATAGATGTATGTGTAGCCACCCAACGTATCGTTCTTTATTTTGTCTTTAAAATACACCTACTAGATCATGCATTTATTTCAAACTACACACAGAAAACATCTTAGATAATATTTACCTCACCCACAGAAGTGCCAAAAAGGTGCAAACTTCTTACAAAACTATCTAGTCATTGAGTGACAGAGCAAGCCATAGGATTAAAATGTTCTAACACAGTAAGTGCCACTGACATATTGTGATAATTACTAGGTAATAGTTACAAGTGTCCATATAATACTGTGATACTGTTCTGTACATGGCTACTTATTACGTCTATGGTAAAATATATATAATTCTTACTCAGGCAGCATAGTGAACTTATCTAAGGCACAGATAAAATGTCTAAATGCTCACAGAGAACCACAAGACTTTGTACCCCAGTCTTGCACGGCTATTCTTCCAATGGCTACCATTAATTAAAAAGATACATTCACATAACGAAGTATACTGTTTATAAGTGCTCTACGGAGATCTACCCCGATGATACAATGATCATGTTTTTCCATAAAAGGCTACTTTCCCTTAAAAAGGACATAAAAGGTTTGCTTTTGACTTTACCAAGTCATGTGCACCTGGATTTCTTCCTGTGAAAGTGCAACTCACTAAGATCAGTGCAAATCCAGATCTTAGTATATTGCACTTTTACAGGAAGAAATCCAGCTCTGAAAAATAGCCGAATGCCACAAGCAGCCACCTTCTTCTGCATTCAGCACTGAACAAAACTACGGAATGCACGTCTAACCTTTATGATTTAGATGGAGCTGGCATTTTAAACAAAATGTCTAATTTGCCACCATTATCAGATGTGCTCATCCTTTGTTGATGAGTAAAGCTAGGTAGGCTGGAGTGTGCATGCGTCTTTAGTACTCTATGGCAAGTCTCTGCAACTATGTATAACATTGTTGCCAACATTGCAGCCAGATGGCTAACGACACGTGCATGCCCCGGAGCTCACTTACGATAACTAACAAGGTATCATAAAACAAAAAGGAGATGTATTGCAAGACATGCAACGACTCCTTGTAGAGACAGAAGTAATACTGCTCATATTCATATAGTAACTTAAAATGTAAACTTTTCTTTAGGTTAACATAACCGTGTGTAGTTGTCCTATACTTGCTCAGTTTACATGAGTAAAGATTTTAGGATAGCATGCTCATATCAGAACAGGAAAAAATAAATAAAACCACAACGGGTTACAAAGAAGAAGTTTAGGATTGTACTTCCCTGTAGGCATGTGCATTCAGATCTTTAACCATAATCCGAATGCAGAAGGAGGCGGCCTCTTGTGGCCTTCAGCTCTTTTTAGAGCCAGATTACTTCTTGTGAAAGTGCAACACCTTAACATTTGTGCAAATCCAGGTCTCAAAAAGGAATCGGGCTCGGAAAGAGAGCCTAAGGCCTCTAGCAGATACCTTCTCCCACATTCGGATCATCACAAATGATTCACATGCCTTCCCAGATGTGTAGTTCTAGCACAGTGACAACTGATTAGAAGGCCAAGTGGTCTGCACAAACTGGGAATAGAGTAACTGTCCACATGGATTTGCTTAAATGGACACTGAACCCAATTTTTTTCTTTCGTGATTCAGTTAGAGCAGCAATTTTATAATTTACTCCTATTATCAAATTTTCTTCATATCTTTATTTGAAAAGCAAGAATGTAAATTTAGATGTCGGCCCATTTTTGGTGAACAACCTGGGTTGTTCTTGCCAATTGGTGAATAAATTCACCCACCAATAAACAAGTGCTGTCCAGGGTTCTAAACATAAAATTGTCTGGCTCCTTAGCAAGAGAACAAAGAAAAATTTATAATATTAGTAAATTAGAAAGTTGCTTAAAATGGTATGCTCTATCTGAAGCACGAAAGAATCAATTTGGGTTCAGTGTCCCTTTAATGATTTTTACTATTTAAGGGAATTTTTTTGGGGCTTTTAGTAGAGTGTGGCTTACAGCTAATCTATGTCTATAAAGGACATTTGTAGCTGCCAAGATGCAACTGGTTCTTTTTTTACTTAAAGGGACAGTCAATCCCAAAAAAAAAAAAAAAAAAAAAAAAACCTTTCATTTTTCAAATAGGGCATGTAATTTTAAACATCTTTCCAATTTACTTTTATCAACAATTTTGCTTTGTTCTCTTGGTATTCTAGTTGAAAGCAAACCTAGGAAGGCTCATATGATAATTTCTAAGCCCTTGAAGGCCGCCTCTATTTTATTTACTTTTCACAGCAGGGGAGAGCAAGCTCATGTAGGCCGTATAGATAGCATTGTGATCACGCTAGTGGCAGACACTGCACTAATTGGCTAAAATGCAAGTCGATAGATAATAACTAAAAGTCATGTGATTAGGGGTGGTCAGAAGATGCTTAGATACAAGGTAATAACAGAGGTAAAAAGTGTATTAATATAACAGTGTTGGTTTTGCAAAGCTGGGGAATAGGTAATAAAGGGATTATCTATCTTTTTAAACAACATTCTGGTGTTGACTGTCCCTTTAACAGACAGTGGTACAGCCAATTATAAAGCTACCGTTTGTGGTATTCGCTTTCTAAAGTTCTTTCATGACCGTTCTGCACAGCTTCCCTAAAACAAACAAGCCGTGCTTGTGGACTTGCATCCCTTAACCCGTTATCCAGCGTGATCCAAATTACCTTAGTTTGTTGGGTTAAGGGACGAGAGTGCACGTGTGTATCTGCTTCATAAAGCTGTACATACAGGTACCGACACGTGCAATATAGCAAAAACCTGTCTCAGCCTGGGAACGGCTGCTGAAGCTTTACTTGCAGCGGATTTAAAAAGGTGTGATACTCTGTATCTATACAAGACATTTGTAGCTGTCAGCCACATACTACATAAAGGTTTACTGGCTCTTTAATGTCATTAAATACGACAAATCTGCACGTCTGATGTTAGCAAGATGTGTCACAGAGCAGATTATTCTAATAGATTTAAACAGAAGGTTAACGACAATCCAGACAGTGGGCAGTAATATGTTAAATGGAACATCAATAGATATGTCAAGCTTTCCCCCCCATCTTGGAATATGCAAGCTAAAGGTATTGTAAACTCACAAAATCCCAATGCTATGAGAATGTTATTTACATTATCTATGTGATAACCTGTTCTAACCAAAGGTGCATTATCTGATGTGTTGGGCTAATTACTAATGAATGATGTTATGGTATTGTTTTAAAATACAAACTCAATTATTAGAGAGTTGTCAATTGTATTATAAAAGCAAGAGAGAACTTTCTTCCGTCAGTGAAAGATGACTTTGGATGGTAACAAATAGTAAATTGCACATCCAGTGCAGAGCATAGTTAAACCTTATTTAACCAGCTGCCGGATATATATTTACTGAGAACTGCTGTAACCTAAAACGGAAAATACATAAAAACCCCCTTTTTTTTTTATTAATTTCAGCAGTCAATGGCAGCTGTTCCCAGAGAAAAATCAAGCCTCTGACACACTAAGAGTTTGTCACAACCTGACTTTCCATTCTTAGCACATGTAATTGGTGTAGAAAAGTGACTTTACAAGGAACCCGATCAGTTAAGGTGGTCAGGAAAGCCCTACCTGATACTCTGATCAAGCAACCGTACTCAGTATAAGGATGGCCTCCGATCTCTCTACAGATACATATTGTGACCCCACAACAGAGTAATAGGATGTTATACGTACAGGGTGGTACAAGTATTATGTAGTGTTAATGAAAGAGTAAATGGTCAAGTTTGTGATTGGAATTGCTTAAATAGGTTAAGATAAAGAATAGTGATTTATGCAAGGAAGTGCCTGAAATAGTCAGTTTTTTTTTTTTTTTACTTCATTGGCCTTACCTGCAAAGCGAGGAGCTAAACAAACGCCTACGTTTGTATTCTGAGATCAAATAAAATCCTCTACAGATTGTAAAGCAGCAGAGATCAGAGCAAGTTTTAAACAGGATATAGTGCAAATGGATACATATATAGTTTTATAAAGAAATTATAAAATACCGAGCAGGTCATTATATACTGGAGACATTTCTAAAGGAGAAAAAAAACCCTCTGCCAGGTTCGTACATTAATATTCATAATAATTACATGCTCAGCAAATTCATTTGTGAAACAAACTGGGTAAAAAAAGAAAAAAAAAATCATCCGTTAAATATAATATATATTTCACTTCAGCGTATTTAAATTATAAATGTGTTTATGTACTTTGTTCTTTTCATTCTTATTTTAAAGGAGTGACATAACTGGGACAAAACTAGAATTTAAAAAACAAACAAAAAATGTCACATTCACCAAGGTGTTTATCCTGTTATGGAATGGATTTTGCCTGGTTAATTTGGTGCAATTGCTTCTTTTTGTAGATTGTCAGATTGATGTATATATTAGTGTTTGCTGGTCCTTTTCTAACATCTCCAAGTATAACATGTACCAGTAGACAGTTACTGCCGGCTGCCTGAGAACCTGTGACAGACACAAAATCCAACAAGCAGTTATGAACAATCTTACAGATCTAGGCTTTATCTTTCCAAATGAAAGAATGTTAACTGCTTCATGGTGCTGAAGCCCGTGAGGATGGTACAATAACAGAGTATATACACATTAGGTAAATGCATCATCTTTCCACTTACACAATATAATATGACCAAAGGAGGGTGTCTAAATGTCAATATGTTTTGGAACAAAGAATAACACAAGGATCTCTAGGTTAACACAAGCTTTTGCCAAAGGCTTTCAGAAGACTTTCTTGTTGCTCCCAGTAAACCAATAGCTTTGGCTTTCTCACAAACACAGAAAGGGAGAAGCACTTTTGCTCTAATAAGCAAATCTCCGGTCTTGGGCATAACCCAGGTTATCCAGGCTGGGGTTGATGGCGTACTGGATCATTGGCGGCGGCCCACACATGAGAACAAGGACATCGTCACCAGGAGGGGGGAGGGAGGATTTGATCATATCTTCATTGACAAAACCTTGGCTGTAATTCCATTCTGTAGGAAAATAACATTTATATAAAAAACAGAATTTATGTTTACCTGATAAATTACTTTCTCCAACGGTGTGTCCGGTCCACGGCGTCATCCTTACTTGTGGGATATTCTCTTCCCCAACAGGAAAAGGCAAAGAGCACAGCAAAGCTGGTCACATGATCCCTCCTAGGCTCCGCCTTCCCCAGTCATTCGACCGACGTAAAGGAGGAATATTTGCATAGGAGAAATCATATGATACCGTGGTGACTGTAGTTAAAGAAAATAAATCATCAGACCTGATTAAAAAACCAGGGCGGGCCGTGGACCGGACACACCGTTGGAGAAAGTAATTTATCAGGTAAACATAAATTCTGTTTTCTCCAACATAGGTGTGTCCGGTCCACGGCGTCATCCTTACTTGTGGGAACCAATACCAAAGCTTTAGGACACGGATGATGGGAGGGAGAAAATCAGGTCACCTAGATGGAAGGCACCACGGTTTGCAAAACCTTTCTCCCAAAAATAGCCTCAGAAGAAGCAAAAGTATCAAATTTGTAAAATTTGGTAAAAGTGTGCGGTGAACCAAGTCGCTGCCTTACATATCTGATCAACAGAAGCCTCGTTCTTAAAGGCCCATGTGGAAGCCACGGCCCTAGTGGAATGAGCTGTGATTCTTTCAGGAGGCTGCCGTCCGGCAGTCTCATAAGCCAATCTGATGATGCTTTTAAGCCAAAAAGATAGAGAGGTAGAAGTTGCTTTTTGACCTCTCCTTTTACCAGAATAAACAACAAACAAGGAAGATGTTTGTCTGAAATCCTTTGTAGCATCTAAATAGAATTTTAGAGCACGGACAACGTCCAAATTGTATAACAAACGTTCCTTCTATGAAACTTGATTCGGACACAAAGAAGGTACAACTATCTCCTGGTTAATATTTTTGTTGGAAACAACCTTCGGAAGAAAACCAGGCTCAGTACGTAAAAACCACCTTATCTGCATGGACCAGATAGGGCGGAGAACACTGCAGAGCAGATAACTCAGAAACTCTTCTAGCGGAAGAAATTGCAACCTAAAACAAAACTTTCCAAGATAATAACTTAATATCTATGGAATGTAAGGGTTCAAACGGAACCCCTTGAAGAACTGAAAGAACTAGATTAAGACTCCAGAGCCTGAACAAACGCTTAAACGTCTGGCACAGCTGCCAGCCTTTTGTGAAGTAAAACAGATAAAGCAGAGATCTGTCCCTTCAGAGAACTCGCAGAAAATCCTTTCTCCAAACCTTCTTGTAGAAAGGAAAGAATCTTAGGAATTTTTATCTTGTTCCATGGGAATCCTTTAGATTCACACCAACAGATATATTTTTTCCATATATTATGGTAAATTTTTCTAGTTACAGGCTTTCTAGCCTGAATAAGAGTATCTATTACAGAATCTGAAAACCCACGCTTTGATAAAATCAAGCGTTCAAACTCCAAGCAGTCAGTTGGAGGAAACCCAGATTCGGATGTTCGAATGGACCCTGAATAAGAAGGTCCTGTCTCAAAGGTAGCTTCCATGGTGGAGCCGATGACACATTCACCAGGTCTGCATACCAAGTCCTGCGTGGCCACACAGGAACTATCAAGGTCACCGAAGCCCTCTCCAGATTGAACCTGGCTACCAGCCTGGGAATGAGAGGAAACGGTGGGAATACATAAGCTAGGTTGAAGATCCAAGGTGCTACTATTGTATCCAATAGAGTCGCCTTGGGATCCCTGGATTTGGACCCATAACAAGGGACCATGAAGTTCTGACGAGAGGCCATCAGAACCAAGTCTGGAATGCCCCATAATTGAGTTATTTGGGCAAAGATTTCCAGATGGAGTTCCCACTCCCCCGGATGCTCCTCCATCGCCAGGGAACTCCTTGTTACCCCCTGATGGTTGTTATATGTAACAGTCGTCATGATGACTGATTGAAACCTTATGAATTTGGCCTTTGCTAGTCGAGGCCAAGCCTTGAGAGCATTGAATATCGCTCTCAGTTCCAGAATGTTTATCGGGAGAAGAGAGTCTTCCCGAAACCATAGACCCTGAGTTTTCAGGGGTTCCCAGACCGCCCCCCAGCCCACCAGACTGGCGTCGGTCGTGACAATGACCTATTCTGGTCTGCGGAAGCTCATTCCCTGTGACAGGTTGTCCAGGGTCAGCCACCAACGGAGTGAATCTCTGGTTATTTGATCTACTTGTATCGTCGGAGACAAGTCTGTATAATCCCCATTCCACTGTCTGAGCATGCCCAGGTGCAATGGTCTTAGATGAATTCGTGCAAAAGGAACTATGTCCATTGCCGCAACCATCAACCCTATTACTTCCATGGACTGCGCTATGGAAGGAAGAAGAACAGAATGAAGTACCTGACAAGAGCTTAGAAGTTTTGATTTTCTGGCCTCTGTCAGAAAAAACCTTCATTTCTAAGGAAACTATTATTGTTCCCAAGAAGGGAACTCTTGTTGACGGGGACAGAGAACTTTTTTCTATGTTCACTTTCCACCTGTGAGATCTGAGAAAGGCTAGGACAATGTCCGTATGAGCCCTTGCTTTTGACAGAGACGACACTTGAATCAGGATGTCGTCCAAGTAAGGTACTACTGCAATGCCCCTTGGTCTTAGCACCGCTAGAAGGGACCCTCGTACCCTTGTGAAAATCCTTGGAGCAGTGGCTAATCCGAATGGAAGTGCCACAGGTAATGCTTGTCCAGAAAGGCGAACCTTAGGAACCGAAAATGGTCCTTGTGGATAGGAATACGTAGGTACGCATCCTTTAAGTCCACCGTGGTCATGAATTGACCTTCCTGGATGGTAGGAAGGATCGTTCGAATGGTTTCCATTTTGAATGATGAAACCCTTAGAAACTTGTTTAGAATCTTGAGATCTAAAATAGGTCTGAATGTTCCCTCTTTTTTGGGAATTATGAACAGGTTGGAGTAAAAACCCATCCCTTGTTCTCCTAATGGAACAGGATGAATCACTCCCATGCTTAACAGGTCTTCTACACAGTGTAAGAATGCCTGTTCGAAGATAATTGAGACCCGTGGAACCTTCCCCTTGGGGGTAGTTCCCTGAATTCCAGGAGATAACCTTGAGAAACTATTTCTAGCGCCCAAGGATCCTGAACATCTCTTGCCCCAGCCTGAGCAAAGAGAGAAAGTCTGCCCCCCACCAGATCCTTCCCAGATCGGGGGCCAACACTTCATGCTGTTTTGGTAGCAGTGGCAGGTGACTTGGCCTGCTTACCCTTGTTCCAGCCTTGCATCGGCCTCCAGGCTGGCTTGGTTTGAGAAGTATTACCCTCTAGCTTAGAGGGTGTAGAATTTGAGGCTGGTCCGTTTCTGCGAAAGGGACGAAAATTTGGCTTCTTTTTAGCCTTAAAAGACCTATCCAGAGGAAGGGCGTGGCCCTTTCCCCCAGTGATGTCTGAAATAATCTCTTTCAAGTCGGGGCCAAACAGTGTTTTACCCTTGAAAGGGATGTTAAGCAAAAGCGCTCTGCGCGCCACGATAGCAAACCCTGAATTATTCGCCACTAATCTAGCTAATTGCAAAGCGGCATCTAAAATAAAAAAGAGTTAGCCAATTTAAGAGCTTGAACTCTGTCCAAAACCTCCTCGTACGAAGATTCTTTATTGAGCGACTTTTCTAGTTCTTCGAACCAGAAACACGCAGCTGTAGTGACAGGAACAATGCATGAAATTGGTTGTAGAAGGTAACCTTGCTGAACAAACATCTTTTTAAGCAAACCCTCTAACCTTTAATCCATAGGATCTTGAAAGCACAACTATCTTCTATAAGAATAGAAGTGCGTTTGTTTAGAGTAGAAACCGCCCCCTCGACCTTGGGGACTGTATGCTATAAGTCCTTTCTGGGGTCGACTATAGGAACTAATTTCTTAAATATAGGGGGAGGACAAAAAGGTATGCCAGGCCTTTCCCACTCCTTATTTACTATGTCCGCCACCCGCTTGGGTATAGGAAAAACATCGGGGGGCACCGGAACCTCTAGGAACTTGTCCATCTTACCTAATTTCTCTGGAATGACCAAATTGTCACAATCATCCAGAGTAGATAATACCTCCTTAAGTAGTGCGTGGAGATGTTGAAATTTAAATTTAAAAGTTACAATATCAGGTTCTGCTTGTTGAGAAATTTTCCCTGAATCTGAAATTTCTCCCTCAGACAAAACCTCCCTCCTGGCCCCTTCAGATAGGTGTGAGGGTATGTCAGAACAGATATCATCAGCGTCCTCTTGCTCTTCAGTGTTTAAAACAGAGCAATCACGCTTTCTCTGATAAGTAGGCATTTTGGAAAAAAAATGCATGCAATAGAATTATCCATTACAGCCATTAATTGTTGTATGGTAATAAGTATTGGCGCACTAGATGTACTAGGGGCCTCTTGTGTGGGCAAAACTGGTGTAGACACAGAAGGGGATGATGCAGTACCATGCTTACTCCCCTCATTAGAGGAATCATCTTGGGCAATATCATATCTATGGCATTATTATCCCTACTTTGTTTGGACATTATGACACAAATATATCACATATATTTAAATGGGGAGACACATTGGCTTTCATACATATAGAACATCGTTATCTGATGGTTCAGACCTGTTAAACAGGCTTAAACTTGTCAACAAAGCACAAAAAACGTTTTACAATAAAACCGTTACTGTCCCTTTAAATTTCAAACTGAACACACTTTATTACTGAATATGTGAAAAAGTATGAAGGAATTGTTCAAATTTCACCAAAATTTCACCACAGTAACTTAAAGCCTTAAAAGTATTGCACACCAAATTTGAAAGCTTTAACCCTTAAAATAACGGAATCGGAGCCGTTTTTACATTAAACCCCTATACAGTCCCAGGTATCTGCTTTGCTGAGACCCAACCAAGCCCAGAGGGGAATACGATACCAAATGATGCCTTCTATAAGCTTTTTCAGTGGTTCTTAGCTCCTCACACATGCATCTGCATGCCATGCTTTCCAAAAACAACTGCGCATTAGAGGCGCGAAAATGAGGCTCTGTCTATGACTAGAAAAGGCCCCCAGTGAAAAAGGTGTCCAATACAGTGCCTGCCGTTTTTATTAAAACAATCCCCAAGATTTAACAACTATTAAAAGTAATAATCTGCCAAATATACTTAGTAAAGTAATCGTTTTAGCCCAGAAAAATGTCTACCAGTTTTTTAAGCCCTAATGAAGCCCTTTATTCTTTTACTTAAACTAAGAAAATGGCTTACCGGTTCCCATAGGGAAAATGACAGCTTCCAGCATTACAGAGTCTTGTTAGAAATGTGTCATACCTCAAGCAGCAAAAGTCTGCTCACTGTTTCCCCCAACTGAAGTTAATTCCTCTCAACAGTCCTGTGTGGAAACAGCCATCGATTTTAGTAACGGTTGCTAAAATCATTTTCCTCTTACAAACAGAAATCTTCATCTCTTTCCTGTTTCAGAGTAAATAGTACATACCAGCACTATTTTAAAATAACAAACTCTTGATTGAAGAATAAAAACTACATTTAAACACCAAAAAACTCTAAGCCATCTCCGTGGAGATGTTGCCTGTACAACGGCAAAGAGAATGACTGGGGAAGGCGGAGCCTAGGAGGGATCATGTGACCAGCTTTGCTGGGCTCTTTGCCATTTCCTGTTGGGGAAGAGAATATCCCACAAGTAAGGATGACGCCGTGGACCGGACACACCTATGTTGGAGAAAGTGGCATTAACATGTATTTTGAAATATAAAATAAGTCAATATTTACTTTTTTTTTCTCAATCTTCAAAAATGCTGCAGTATGCCTGACTACATGAGAGAGAGTGATTGCTTAGATCAGTGCAGGAGATATATTCCATTTGGCCTCTAACTGACCAAAGCAAAGAATACCAGGTAAACATAGTTAAAAGTAATTTCAAGCTATTTAACTGAACTTCACTTTTCAGAACTTGCTAAATTATTATAAGTCAATAAAGGGCCTTTTAAATTCAGTATAAACGTGAATACAAAACGTGTTCATGCAACAGACTCCGCAAGAAATAGAAGGGGGTACTAATGAAAATCTGGGAGAGTCGCCCTATCACACAGAGCGTGACAAGGGCAGATCACAAGGCTGCTCCAGCACTAACAGAGTAATAAAATGTGAGTTTTCCAAATAGTTTTAACCAAGTCAGACACACAATTAAGCTATTGATAACAATGCTAAGGGCAAAGACCATCGGCCACATATGACTTACCCTCAGGAGCTTTGTCCAACGTGTACCAAAGCTTGAAGCGAGAGGAGTTGGACGTCTGGATTTCTTCTAGCTCATCTCGTAGCAGAATGTCTTTCTCAGTCTGTGGAAAAGAAAAACCTGGTTACAGTATTTTCCCCCTGATTTTAGTGAACAAAGTGAGAGAGCATTTTACAAAGTTTCTAAATCTAGAAAGCTCCAAATCCAATCATGAGCTACACTCAATACCATGTATCACATTGAAAAGATAATATATGCAGTACTGATGATAGAAGATATATATATATATTTAGGTGCCATAGACTAATCCTGCATTTTAAAATTACACAAATTATATCCTCTTGTCCTACCATTACTAATTCAAATGATTTCGTCTAATATGGGGTCAACACAGAGGGTCCTTCTGTTGTGAAGAAACATTTATTTTATAGATAACTGGGTGCTGGCAGAAAGCTGCCAGTACCTAAGATAGCAGAATTAGTTAGAAGGGGGAGGGTTAAAGAGCTTTTTGGGAGGGCTCAGGGAGGTGGGAAGGTAAGGGGGTAATCCTACACTAAGAAACAATAAAAAAATAAAAAAAAAAATAAAAAATTGTAAAACTGCATACTTGCAGACTGTCTGTGGGAGTGACACGTGTGTATATATAGCAGTTAGAGGGGGGTGGGAAGTGTCAGGTGGGAGGCTAACCTCTAAACTAAAATTAACCTTACAATCTACCTAATTAACACCTTCACTGCTACCTTTTACATTACCAAAAAGCAATGGCAAAGCCATATATGTCTGCTATTTCTGAACAAAAGAGATCCCAGAGAAGCTTTTACAACCATTTATGCCATAAGGTGGATGCTCTGTAGAGGGAGTAAGGATGTACCTTATAGCCAAGAAAAAAAAAACAACACACATTTAGAAATATCAAACAAAAAAAAAAAAAAAACCAGATAATTTGTTTCTTTTGGGATGAGGAGAGTCCATAACAAGTCGGATATATTTCCTGCAACTAGGTGGAGGCCAAAACCCCACAAAAAAAAAGCTTTAATCCCACCCACCTCTCCTCGGTTTACATATAGCTGAGCAGAGAAAAGAACATTAGGTAGGAAAGACAAAAAGCAGGGTACAAACAAGGTGCAATTTAGAACAGAGAACATAAATTTTGTTTTCTTTGGTAAGATAATGCACAACCTATGGATTTACATGTGGGATGCAATGCCCAAGCAGAGAGTCCATGTTAAAAGGACAAACCCAACAAAAATTATTTTATGATTAAGATAGAGGATACAATTTATATTATCTAATTTACTTCATTTTTCAAATATCTTTTCTTGAAGAAATAGCATTGCACATGGGAGAGCCAATCACACAAGGCATCTATGTGCAGCCAGCCAATCAGCAGCTAATGATCTATATAGATAGGTTTTTCATCAAAGGATATCAAGAGAATGAAGCATATTAGAAAATAGAAGTAAAACATAATTTATGTAAGAACTTACCTGATAAATTCATTTCTTTCATATTAGCAAGAGTCCATGAGCTAGTGACGTATGGGATATACATTCCTACCAGGAGGGGCAAAGTTTCCCAAACCTCAAAATGCCTATAAATACACCCCTCACCACACCCACAATTCAGTTTAACGAATAGCCAAGAAGTGGGGTGATAAAAAAGTGCGAAAGCATATAAAATAAGGAATTGGAATAATTGTGCTTTATACAAAATCATAACCACCACAAAAAAGGGCGGGCCTCATGGACTCTTGCTAATATGAAAGAAATGAATTTATCAGGTAAGTTCTTACATAAATTATGTTTTCTTTCATGTAATTAGCAAGAGTCCATGAGCTAGTGACGTATGGGATAATGATTACCCAAGATGTGGATCTTTCCACACAAGAGTCACTAGAGAGGGAGGGATAAAATAAAGACAGCCAATTCCTGCTGAAAATAATCCACACCCAAAATAAAGTTAACGAAAAACATAAGCAGAAGATTCAAACTGAAACCGCTGCCTGAAGTACTTTTCTACCAAAAACTGCTTCAGAAGAAGAAAATACATCAAAATGGTAGAATTTAGTAAAAGTATGCAAAGAGGACCAAGTTGCTGCTTTGCAAATCTGATCAACCGAAGCTTCATTCCTAAACGCCCAGGAAGTAGAAACTGACCTAGTAGAATGAGCTGTAATTCTCTGAGGCGGAGTTTTACCCGACTCAACATAGGCAAGATGAATTAAAGATTTCAACCAAGATGCCAAAGAAATGGCAGAAGCTTTCTGGCCTTTTCTAGAACCGGAAAAGATAACAAATAGACTAGAAGTCTTTCGGAAAGATTTAGTAGCTTCAACATAATATTTCAAAGCTCTAACAACATCCAAAGAATGCAACGATTTCTCCTTAGAATTCTTAGGATTAGGACATAATGAAGGAACCACAATTTCTCTACTAATGTTGTTGGAATTCACAACTTTAGGTAAAAATTCAAAAGAAGTTCGCAACACCACCTTATCCTGATGAAAAATCAGAAAAGGAGACTCACAAGAAAGAGCAGATAATTCAGAAACTCTTCTGGCAGAAGAGATGGCCAAAAGGAACAAAACTTTCCAAGAAAGTAATTTAATGTCCAATGAATGCATAGGTTCAAACGGAGGAGCTTGAAGAGCCCCCAGAACCAAATTCAAACTCCAAGGAGGAGAAATTGACTTAATGACAGGTTTTATACGAACCAAAGCTTGTACAAAACAATGAATATCAGGAAGAATAGCAATCTTTCTGTGAAAAAGAACAGAAAGAGCAGAGATTTGTCCTTTCAAGGAACTTGCAGACAAACCTTTATCTAAACCATCCTGAAGAAACTGTAAAATTCTCGGTATTCTAAAAGAATGCCAAGAAAAATGATGAGAAATACACCAAGAAATATAGGTCTTCCAGACTCTATAATATATCTCTCTAGATACAGATTTACGAGCCTGTAACATAGTATTAATCACAGAGTCAGAGAAACCTCTTTGACCAAGAATCAAGCGTTCAATCTCCATACCTTTAAATTTAAGGATTTCAGATCCTGATGGAAAAAAGGACCTTGTGACAGAAGGTCTGGTCTTAACGGAAGAGTCCACGGTTGGCAAGAGGCCATCCGGACAAGATCCGCATACCAAAACCTGTGAGGCCATGCCGGAGCTACCAGCAGAACAAACGAGCATTCCTTCAGAAGCTTGGAGATTACTCTTGGAAGAAGAACTAGAGGCGGAAAGATATAGGCAGGATGATACTTCCAAGGAAGTGATAATGCATCTACTGCTTCCGCCTGAGGATCCCGGGATCTGGACAGATACCTGGGAAGTTTCTTGTTTAGATGGGACGCCATCAAATCTATTTCTGGAAGTTCCCACATTTGAACAATCTGAAGAAATACCTCTGGGTGAAGAGACCATTCGCCCGGATGCAACGTTTGGCGACTGAGATAATCCGCTTCCCAATTGTCTACACCTGGGATATGAACCGCAGAGATTAGACAGGAGCTGGATTCCGCCCAAACCAAAATTTGAGATACTTCTTTCATAGCCAGAGGACTGTGAGTCCCTCCTTGATGATTGATGTATGCCACAGTTGTGACATTGTCTGTCTGAAAACAAATGAACGATTCTCTCTTCAGAAGAGGCCAAAACTGAAGAGCTCTGAAAATTGCACGGAGTTCCAAAATATTGATCGGTAATCTCACCTCCTGAGATTCCCAAACTCCTTGTGCCGTCAGAGATCCCCACACAGCTCCCCAACCTGTGAGACTTGCATCTGTTGAAATCACAGTCCAGGTCGGAAGCACAAAAGAAGCCCCCTGAATTAAACAATGGTGATCTGTCCACCACGTTAGAGAGTGTCGAACAATCGGTTTTAAAGATATTAATTGAGATATCTTTGTGTAATCCTTGCACCATTGATTCAGCATACAAAGCTGAAGAGGTCGCATGTGAAAACGAGCAAAGGGGATCGCGTCCGATGCAGCAGTCATAAGACCTAGAATTTCCATGCATAAGGCTACCGAAGGGAATGATTGTGACTGAAGGTTTCGACAAGCTGCAATCAGTTTTAGACGTCTCTTGTCTGTTAAAGACAGAGTCATGGACACTGAATCTATCTGGAAACCCAGAAAAGTTACCCTTGTCTGAGGAATCAATGAACTTTTTGGTAAATTGATCCTCCAACCATGATCTTGAAGAAACAACACAAGTCGATTCGTATGAAATTCTGCTAAATGTAAAGACTGAGCAAGTACCAAGATATCGTCCAAATAAGGAAATACCACAATACCCTGTTCTCTGATTACAGACAGAAGGGCACCGAGAACCTTTGTAAAAATTCTTGGAGCTGTAGCTAGGCCAAACGGCAGAGCCACAAACTGGTAATGCTTGTCCAGAAAAGAGAATCTCAGGAACTGATAATGATCTGGATGAATCGGAATATGCAGATATGCATCCTGTAAATCTATTGTGGACATATAATTCCCTTGCTGAACAAAAGGCAAGATAGTCCTTACAGTTACCATCTTGAACGTTGGTATCCTTACATAACGATTCAATATTTTTAGATCCAGAACTGGTCTGAAGGAATTCTCCTTCTTTGGTACAATGAAGAGAATTGAATAAAACCCCATCCCCTGTTCCTGAACTGGAACTGGCATAATTACTCCAGTCAACTCTAGATCTGAAACACAATTCAGAAATGCTTGAGCTTTTACTGGATTTACTGGGACACGGGAAAGAAAAACATAATTTATGCTTACCTGATAAATTCCTTTCTTCTGTAGTGTGATCAGTCCACGGGTCATCATTACTTGTGGGATATTAACTGCTCCCCTACAGGAAGTGCAAGAGGATTCACCCAGCAGAGTTGCTATATAGCTCCTCCCCTCTACGTCACCTCCAGTCATTCGACCAAGGACCAACGAGAAAGGAGAAGCCAAGGGTGTAGTGGTGACTGGAGTATAATTTAAAAAATATTTACCTGCCTTAAAAAACAGGGCGGGCCGTGGACTGATCACACTACAGAAGAAAGGAATTTATCAGGTAAGCATAAATTATGTTTTCTTCTGTTAAGTGTGATCAGTCCACGGGTCATCATTACTTGTGGGATACCAATACCAAAGCAAAAGTACACGGATGACGGGAGGGATAGGCAGGCTCTTTATACAGAAGGAACCACTGCCTGAAGAACCTTTCTCCCAAAAATAGCCTCCGAGGAAGCAAAAGTGTCAAATTTGTAAAATTTGGAAAAAGTATGAAGCGAAGACCAAGTTGCAGCCTTGCAAATCTGTTCAACAGAGGCCTCATTCTTAAAGGCCCAAGTGGAAGCCACAGCTCTAGTGGAATGAGCTGTAATTCTTTCAGGAGGCTGCTGTCCAGCAGTCTCATAAGCTAAACGAATTATGCTACGAAGCCAAAAAGAGAGAGAGGTAGCAGAAGCTTTTTGACCTCTCCTCTGACCAGAGTAAACGACAAACAGGGAAGACGTTTGTCGAAAATCTTTAGTTGCCTGTAAATAAAATTTAAGGGCACGAACTACATCCAGATTGTGCAAAAGACGTTCCTTCCTCGAAGAAGGATTTGGGCACAAGGATGGAACAACAATCTCCTGATTGATATTCCTGTTAGTGACTACCTTAGGTAAGAACCCAGGCTTAGTACGCAGAACTACCTTATCCGAGTGAAAAATCAAATAAGGAGAATCACAATGTAAGGCTGATAACTCAGAGACTCTTCGAGCCGAGGAAATAGCCATTAAAAATAGAACTTTCCAAGATAACAACTTTATATCAATGGAATGAAGGGGTTCAAACGGAACACCCTGTAAAACGTTAAGAACAAGGTTTAAACTCCATGGTGGAGCCACAGCTTTAAACACAGGTTTAATCCTGGCCAAAGCCTGACAAAAAGCCTGAACGTCTGGAACTTCTGACAGACGCTTGTGTAACAGAATGGACAGAGCTGAGATCTGTCCCTTTAAGGAACTAGCGGATAACCCCTTTTCTAAACCTTCTTGTAGAAAAGACAATATCCTAGGAATCCTAACCTTACTCCAAGAGTAACCTTTGGATTCGCACCAATATAGGTATTTACGCCATATTTTATGGTAAATCTTTCTGGTAACAGGCTTCCTAGCCTGTATTAAGGTATCAATAACTGACTCAGAAAAACCACGCTTTGATAAGATCAAGCGTTCAATTTCCAAGCAGTCAGCTTCAGAGAAGTTAGATTTTGATGTTTGAAAGGACCCTGAATCAGAAGGTCCTGTTTCAGAGGTAACGACCAAGGTGGACAGAATGACATGTCCACCAGATCTGTATACCAAGTCCTGTGTGGCCATGCAGGCGCTATTAGAATCACTGATGCTTTCTCCTGTTTGATTCTGGCAATCAATCGAGGAAGCATCGGGAAAGGTGGAAACACATGAGCCATCCTGAAGGTCCATGGTGCTGTCAAGGCATCTATCAGGACCGCTCCCGGATCCCTGGATCTGGACCCGTAGCGCGGAAGCTTGGCGTTCTGTCGAGACGCCATGAGATCAATCTCTGGTTTGCCCCAACGTCGAAGTATTTGGGCAAAGACCTCTGGATGAAGTTCCCACTCCCCCGGATGAAAAGTCTGACGACTTAAGAAATCCGCCTCCCAGTTCTCCACTCCCGGGATGTGGATTGCAGACAGGTGGCAAGAGTGAGACTCTGCCCAGCGAATTATCTTCGATACTTCCATCATTGCTAGGGAGCTTCTTGTCCCTCCCTGATGGTTGATATAAGCTACAGTCGTGATGTTGTCCGACTGGAACCTGATGAACCCCCGAGTTGCTAACTGGGGCCAAGCCAGAAGAGCATTGAGGACTGCTCTCAATTCCAGAATGTTTATTGGAAGAAGACTCTCCTCCTGATTCCATAGTCCCTGAGCCTTCAGAGAATTCCAGACAGCGCCCCAACCTAGTAGGCTGGCGTCTGTTGTTACAATTGACCAGTCTGGCCTGCTGAATGGCATTCCCCTGGACAGATGTGGCCGATAAAGCCACCATAGAAGAGAATTTCTGGTCTCTTGAATGGAATGAAGGACACGGCATGCACTTTGAAGTTTTGTTAACCTGTCCTCTGTCAGGTAAATCTTCATTTCTACAGAATCTATCAGAGTCCCCAGGAAGGGAACTCTTGTGAGTGGAAAGAGAGAACTTTTCTCTTCGTTCACTTTCCATCCATGCGACCTTAGAAATGCCAGTACTATCTCTGTATGAGATTTGGCAGTTTGAAAGCTTGAAGCTTGTATCAGTATGTCGTCTAAGTACGGAGCTACTGAAATTCCTCGCGGTCTTAGTACCGCCAGAAGAGTGCCCAGAACCTTTGTGAAGATTCTTGGAGCCGTAGCCAGTCCGAATGGAAGAGCTACAAACTGGTAATGCCTGTCTAAAAAGGCAAACCTTAGATACCGGTAATGACTTCTGTGAATCGGTATGTGAAGGTAAGCATCCTTTAAATCCACTGTGGTCAAGTACTGACCCTCTTGGATCATGGGCAAAATTGTTCGAATAGTTTCCATCTTGAACGATGGAACTCTTAGGAATTTGTTTAGGATCTTTAAATCCAAGATTGGCCTGAAGGTTCCCTCTTTTTTGGGAACTACAAACAGATTTGAGTAAAACCCTTGTCCTTGTTCCAACCGCGGAACTGGATGGATCACTCCCATTAATAAAAGATCTTGTACGCAGCGTAGAAACGCTTCCTTCTTTGTTAGGTTTGTTGACAACCTTGACAGATGAAATCTCCCTCTTGGGGGAGAGGATTTGAAGTCCAGAAGGTATCCCTGAGATATGATCTCTAACGCCCAGGGATCCTGAACATCTCTTGCCCAAGCCTGGGCGAAGAGGGAAAGTCTGCCCCCCACTAGATCCGGTCCCGGATCGGGGGCCCTCAATTCATGCTGTCTTAGGGGCAGCAGCAGGTTTTCTGGCCTGTTTGCCCCTGTTCCAGGACTGGTTAGGTTTCCAGCCTTGTCTGTAGCGAGCAACAGCTCCTTCCTGTTTTGGTGCAGAGGAAGTTGATGCTGCTCCTGCTTTGAAATTACGAAAGGAACGAAAATTGGACTGTCTAGCCTTGGCTTTGGCCTTGTCCTGAGGCAGGGCATGACCTTTACCTCCTGTAATGTCATCAATAATCACTTTCAAGCCGGGCCCGAATAAGGTCTGCCCTTTGAAAGGAATATTAAGCAATTTAGATTTAGACGTAACATCAGCTGACCAGGATTTTAGCCACAGAGCTCTGCGTGCCTGAATGGCGAATCCTGAATTTTTAGCCGCAAGTTTAGTTAAAATGTACTACGGCATCTGAAATAAATGAATTAGCTAACTTAAGGAATTTAAGTTTGTGTGTGATGTCATCTAGTGTGGATGATTGAAGTGTCTCTTCCAGAGACTCAAACCAAAATGCTGCTGCAGCCGTGACAGGCGCAATACATGCAAGAGGTTGCAATATAAACCCTTGTTGAACAAACATTTTCTTAAGGTAACCCTCTAACTTTTTATCCATTGGATCTGAAAAAAACACAGCTATCCTCCACTGGGATAGTGGTACGCTTAGCTAAAGTAGAAACTGCTCCCTCCACCTTAGGGACCATTTGCCATAAGTCCCGTGTGGCGGCGTCTATTGGAAACATTTTTCTGAATATAGGAGGGGGTGAGAAAGGCACACCGGGTCTATCCCACTCCTTAGTAACAATGTCAGTAAGTCTCTTAGGTATAGGAAAAACGTCAGTACTCGTCGGTACCGCAAAATATTTATCCAACCTACACATTTTTTCTGGGATTGCAACTGTGTTACAATCATTCAGAGCCGCTAATACCTCCCCTAGTAACACACGGAGGTTCTCAAGCTTAAATTTAAAATTTGAAATGTCTGAGTCCAGTTTATTTGGATCAGAACCGTCACCCACAGAATGAAGCTCTCCGTCTTCATGTTCTGCAAACTGTGACGCAGTATCAGACATGGCCCTTGCATTATCAGCGCACTCTGTTCTCATCCCAGAGTGATCACGTTTACCTCTTAGTTCTGGTAGTTTAGCCAAAACTTCAGTCATAACAGTAGCCATATCTTGTAATGTGATTTGTAATGGCCGCCCAGATGCACTCGGCGCTACAATATCACGCACCTCCTGAGCGGGAGATGCAGGTACTGACACGTGAGGCGAGTTAGTCGGCATAACTCTCCCCTCGTTGTTTGGTGAAATATGTTCAATTTGTACAGATTGACTATTTTTTAAAGTAGCATCAATACATTTAGTACATAAATTTCTATTGGGCTCCACTTTGGCATTAACACATATAGCACAGAGATATTCCTCTGAATCAGACATGTTTAACACACTAGCAAATAAACAGCAACTTGGAAATACTTTTCAAAGTAGTTTACAAATAATATGAAAACGAACTGTGCCTTTAAGAAGCACAGAAAATATTATAACAGATAAAATAATTAAGTTATAGCATCAATCTTTGTCAGAATATACAGTTTTAGCAAAGGATTGTTCCCCTCAGCAAATGATAACTAACCCAGGCAGCAGAAAAAAAATACACAAATAAACGTTTTTTATATCACAGTCAATACAATCAGCACAGCTCTGCTGTATGATTACTTCCCTCAAAAAAGACTCTTGAGATCCCTGAACTCTGTAGAGATGAACCGGATCATGCAGGAAGAAAATGAACCTCTGACTGAGTTTTTCTGATGCATAGTGAAAGCACCAAAATGGCCCCTCCCCCACACACATAACAGTGAGAGAGATCAGTGAACTGCTCTAATTTAAATCAAAACTATTGCCAAGTGGAAAAAAAGTGCCCAAAACATTTTTTCACCCAGTACCTCAGAGAAAAAAACGTTTTTACATGCCAGCAAAAAAACGTTTTACCTCAATAATTAATTGTCATTTAAAACCTATTGCAAGTCCCTGCAAAATAGGTTAAGTCTATGTATACAGTTTAAAAGCCAGAGAAGTACCATTTCCCAGAAAAATGAAGTGTAAAATATACATACATGACAGCCTGATATCAGCTACATCTACTGCATTTAAGGCTGAGTTTACATTATAACGGTATGGCAGGATTTTCTCATCAATTCCATGTCAGAAAATAATAAACTGCTACATACCTCTTTGCAGATTAATCTGCCTGCTGTCCCCTGATCTGAAGTTACCTCTCCTCAGATGGCCGAGAAACAGCAATATGATCTTAACTACTCCGGCTAAAATCATAGAAAAACTCAGGTAGATTCTTCTTCAAATTCTACCAGAGAAGGAATAACACACTCCGGTGCTATTATAAAACAAACAACTTTTGATTGAAGATATAAAAACTAAATATATCACCATAGTCCTCTCACACATCCTATCTAGTCGTTGGGTGCAAGAGAATGACTGGAGGTGACGTAGAGGGGAGGAGCTATATAGCAACTCTGCTGGGTGAATCCTCTTGCACTTCCTGTAGGGGAGCAGTTAATATCCCACAAGTAATGATGACCCGTGGACTGATCACACTTAACAGAAGAAAAATCTCTTTGCAGGAGGTCTCATCTTGAAACCAATTCTGTACCCTTCTGAAACAATGTTCTGAATCCAAAGATTGTGAACAGAATTGATCCAAATTTCTTTGAAAAAACGTAACCTGCCCCCTACCAGCTGAGCTGGAATGAGGGCCGCACCTTCATGTGGACTTAGAAGCAGGCTTTGCCTTTCTGGCTGGCTTGGATTTATTCCAGATTGGAGATGGTTTCCAAACTGAAACTGCTCCTGAGGATGAAGGATCAGACTTTTGTTCTTTGTTGAAACGAAAGGAACGAAAACGATTATTAGCCCTGTTTTTACCCTTAGATTTTTTATCCTGTGGTAAAAAAGTTCCTTTCCCACCAGTAACAGTTGAAATAATAGAATCCAACTGAGAACCAAATAATTTGTTACCCTGGAAAGAAATGGAAAGTAGAGTTGATTTAGAAGCCATATCAGCATTCCAAGTCTTAAGCCATAAAGCTCTTCTAGCTAAAATAGCTAGAGACATAAACCTGACATCAACTCTGATAATATCAAAGATGGCATCACAGATAAAATTATTAGCATGCTGAAGAAGAATAATAATATCATGAGAATCATGATGTGTTACTTGTTGCGCTAAAGTTTCCAACCAAAAAGTTGAAGCTGCAGCAACATCAGCCAAAGATATAGCAGGTCTAAGAAGATTACCTGAACACAGATAAGCTTTTCTTAGAAAGGATTCAATTTTCCTATCTAAAGGATCCTTAAACGAAGTACCATCTGACGTAGGAATAGTAGTAAGTTTAGCAAGGGTAGAAATAGCCCCATCAACTTTAGGGATTTTGTCCCAAAATTCTAATCTGTCAGACGGCACAGGATATAATTGCTTAAAACGTTTAGAAGGAGTAAATGAATTACCCAATTTATCCCATTCTTTGGAAATTACTGCAGAAATAGCATTAGGAACAGGAAAAACTTCTGGAATAACCACAGGAGATTTAAATACCTTATCCAAACGTTTAGAATTAGTATCAAGAGGACCAGAATCCTCTATTTCTAAAGCAATTAGAACTTCTTTAAGTAAAGAACGAATAAATTCCATTTTAAATAAATATGAAGATTTATCAGCATCAACCTCTGAGACAGAATCCTCTGAACCAGAAGAGTCATCAGAATCAGAATGATGATGTTCATTTAAAAATTCATCTGTAGGGAGAGAGGTTTTAAAAGATTTTTTACGTTTACTAGAAGGAGAAATAACAGACATAGCCTTCTTTATGGATTCAGAAACAAAATCTCTTATGTTATCAGGAACATTCTGCACCTTAGATGTTGAAGGAACTGCAACAGGCAATGGTACTTTACTAAAGGAAATATTATCTGCTTTAACAAGTTTGTCATGACAATCAATACAAACAACAGCTGGAGGAATAGCTACCAAAAGTTTACAGCAGATACACTTAGCTTTGGTAGATCCAGCACCAGACAGCGATTTTCCTGTAGTATCTTCTGACTCAGATGCAACGTGAGACATCTTGCAATATGTAAGAGAAAAAACAACATATAAAGCAAAATTGATCAAATTCCTTAAATGACAGTTTCAGGAATGGGAAAAAATGCCAAAGAACAAGCTTCTAGCAACCAGAAGCAATGAAAAATTAGACTTAAATAATGTGGAGACAAAAGCGACGCCCATATTTTTTAGCGCCAAATAAGACGCCCACATTATTTGGCGCCTAAATGCTTTTGGCGCCAAAAATGACGCCACATCCGGAACGCCGACATTTTTGGCGCAAAATAACGTCAAAAAATGACGCAACTTCCGGCGACACGTATGACGCCGGAAATGGAAAAGAATTTTTGCGCCAAAAAAGTCCGCGCCAAGAATGACGCAATAAAATAAAGCATTTTCAGCCCCCGCGAGCCTAACAGCCCACAGGGAAAAAGAGTCAAATTTTTGAAGGTAAGAAAAAATGATTAAATCAAATGCATTATCCCAAATATGAAACTGACTGTCTGAAAAATAAGGAAAGTTGAACATTCTGAGTCAAGGCAAATAAATGTTTGAATACATATATTTAGAACTTTATAAACAAAGTGCCCAACCATAGCTTAGAGTGTCACAGAAAATAAGATTTACTTACCCCAGGACACTCATCTACATGTTTGTAGAAAGCCAAACCAGTACTGAAACGAGAATCAGCAGAGGTAATGGTATATATAAGAGTATATCGTCGATCTGAAAAGGGAGGTAAGAGATGAATCTCTACGACCGATAACAGAGAACCTATGAAATAGACCCCGTAGAAGGAGATCACTGCATTCAAATAGGCAATACTCTCCTCACATCCCTCTGACATTCACTGCACGCTGAGAGGAAAACCGGGCTCCAACTTGCTGTGGAGCGCATATCAACGTAGAATCTAGCACAAACTTACTTCACCACCTCCATCGGAGGCAAAGTTTGTAAAACTGAATTGTGGGTGTGGTGAGGGGTGTATTTATAGGCATTTTGAGGTTTGGGAAACTTTGCCCCTCCTGGTAGGAATGTATATCCCATACGTCACTAGCTCATGGACTCTTGCTAATTACATGAAAGAAATTAGAAAGTTGTTTAACATGCCATGCTCTTTCTAAACCATGAAAGAAAAAATATGGGTTTTATGTCCCTTTAAGGAAAGGGTGGGACATTTTTAAAGGGATACTGAACGAAGAAAAATTGATAAATAGGAGTAAAATTAGAAAGTTGCTTAAAGGGCCAGTAAACTTACCAAATAATGTTATATAATTCTGCACATAGTGCAGAATTAGTTAACATTAGCTTAGCGCTAGCTTTATAAAACAAAGGGCTGCATAGATATTTACCCAAGAACATTACTTTTACAGAACGCCGCTCCTTGCTCTACTGAGTGGGTCTGTTTTTTTCAGAAGCGCATGGCGCAATCGGGACTTCTGTGAATAGACAGTGCGCCACGATGCGCTTCTGAAAAAACAGACCTGCTCAGTAGAGCAAGGAGAAGCGTTCTGTAAAAGTCTTTTCTTAGGGAAATATCTATGCAGCCCTTTGTTTAATAAAGCTAGTGCTAAGCTAATGTTAAATAATTCTGCACTATTTGGGTCTTTGAACCTTAACCATAATAGGTTTATCTTACTCAGTCTATTGAGTTCCTGGGAAGTTGTTCAGCCTTCCTTTACCCACCAGCAGCTTTAAATGGACGGGGGGGCACGTTAAAAGATGATATCACATGTGTTCTGAGCTTTAGTGTACCTGGAAGGCTGTAGTAGAAAAACCATAACCTAGAACATTAAACAATCTGGAACTTCTATCTACAAGTGCAAGCTTTTAATTTCTGATGCCAGTATAATCTGTTCATCTAGTGAAGTGTGCCACAACTTGTCAGTTTAGCAATCTCTCATAATCCTCTCAGTATTTATATCTGTACTTATACAAATACAATACACAGCAATACAAATGGTCAGTGAGAAACAAAGGAAATGCCTTTCCCTGCCTCAGCACTATACTGCTGCCACCATGAGTAAAATCTGCCATTTACTTTCATTTTTGGCAGTCTTCCTTAGTCTTACAAATGAGTTTCCCTGTATTGTGTTTACAGTAGTTTACGGACATACTCTTAGCAACTAATCATCTGGAATATACACAAACATGCTAGTTCTGTATGCAGATCCAGTTGTGGTGGGTAACATACAGATGTATTAGTTCTGCCCTCCTTAAATATGATCAGCAACTACGATAATCCTTGTAGTCTTGTGCAAATGTTCCCCTCCTGTATTGCTTGACTCTATATAATTTTCGGAGAATACGCCGTACAGAGAGAGAGAGAATACAGAGTAAGCTGCACAGGTTTTCACAGGTGTCAGAAATATTCTGGATATCAGGCAGGTGCAAAAGTGCAGTTTCTGCAGAATAGTTTAGTGATCGCAAATGTCTCAGTATGTTTTGGCATTCTACATCAAATTGTAGGGTCAGGACCAGGGAAAGTAAACCGCTGTACAATAATCCTTGTGCACTAATGAGACTTCCCTCAAGGCAAGCCAGTACAAAGTGGTAGCTTATTAAATCCTTGCTGCCTAATTATTCCACAAACACAATTTCTTACTGCTGTGCCCTTTTCACCATGGTCTAAACCAATCTAGTAACAAATTGATCGTTTATTGAATTAGAAATTACCTTTAATTGTTCATCATTAACATCGTGGTTAAGGTCACTAGACAGTAAACCAAACCTCCTCACCTTTTGTACAATCTGGTTATATAATATGTAAATAACTTTAACAAGCATGCACTTCCTTTAAGAGCAGAACTGATCTTTCTTATGCTCAGTATAGCACCTCATTTGACACCTGTTCCACTCATTTAGACTTGTGTTCCCTAACTTCACAAACAAGCTCATTAAAAAAGGGATATTCCAGCCAAAACCAAAAACATACACCAGTTTATTTCACTTTTCAATAGAAGCATTTTTGTAATATCCTTGTATTAGCAAACATGCTTCTATGAAAAAGCTTTAACTGATTTAAAGGGACACCGAACCCATTTTTTCTCTTTTGTGATTCAGAAAGAGCATGCAATTTTAAGCAACTTTCTAATGTACTCCTATTATCAAATTTTCTTCACTCTTGGTATCTTTATTTGAAATGCAAAAATGTAAGTTTAGATGCCGGCCCATTTTTTGTGAACAACCTGGGTTGTTCTTGCTGTTTGGTGGATAAATTAATCTGCCAATAAAAAAGTGCTTTGCTTAATGAATTGGATGCACCGGAAACCAGATTGGTGAAACAGGTAACTTTATTCAAAGAAATCTTAAAAAGCATTCAATGCTAAATGGCAATAGAAACTCCTACTTCAACGTGAGTGGTGTGTGTCCCACTCCAGGGACTGCTTGCTGACGCGTTTCGGCACAAAAGGCCAGTAAACGTACCAAATAATGTTATATAAAAAAGTGCTGTCCAGAGTACTGAACCAAAAAAAACAGCTTAGATGCCTTATTTTTCAAATAAAGATAGCAAGAGAACGAAGACAAATTGATAATAGAAATAAAATTAGAAAGTTGCTTAAAATTGCATGCTCTGACTCACGAAAGAAAAAATTTGGGTTCAGTGTCCCTTTAAGGGAGAGCTTTAACTGTACAATTGAAGCATAATCTTAATATGCTTCATGCACCAGCATTTTAAAAAGTGTGCTCTGATGGCAGCAGCACCTTGTATTGTGTTGGTGGAAACTCAGTTTACATGATACAAGTCACTTCCAGCTCCCTAAGCAGACACATTGGTAACAATGTTGGTGCATGAAGCATATTTAGATATAATTCACATGCACAGTGAACGTTCTCATAGAAAACAGTGATAGCTTTCATTAAAAGTCTTTCTGCTAATACATTTGTGCTGAAAGGTGAAATGCATTGATATGCATGTGAATTATAGATGGAATGTCCCTTTAAGTTTTCAGCACAAACTCCAAGTTATGGCACAAACAGAATCAGATTCCAAGCAAACCTTCATATAGAGCTGCCTGCCAATGCACTTAGTGACGGACTCTCAAACCCCTCACATAGCACGTTAATAAAATGTCCTCTTGCATAAAAACTAGATCAAGACTAGTCAAATCCCATGAGTCACGGCACCTACATAACCATGTATAGAAGCACCCAAGGCTCCTGGGGTAAGTATATTCTGTCCGAGTCAAATCAAAAACTAAAATAATTTCTTATACCAATTAAATCTTGTAATAAGAGGAAATACTTCTGTTAATATCTTCCCTCCGCAGACCGTACCTGGTTGGCAAACAGCAAATAACAGGTTGTTTCATCATCTTTATCTTTTACGATGTCGCGAATAAGCTGAAGCATCGGGGTTATGCCTGGAAATGACAAAGATTGGAGTAGCCATGTTAGCCCAGTAATCAATTTCAACAGAGTACAGCAGTATGTACGGATACACTTATTGGACTTAAAACGCATATTAAACGGACAAGCGTGTGCGATTGCTCTCCCTCAGGTATTGCTTCATATGTGAGAGCAGAAAATACCAAAAGATTCTATTTTTTATAGGCATTGTCTGTCCAATTAAAAAGGATATCATCAAATACTGCAAACCGTGTTATATTGGTGTGGTTATAAGACAAGTATAGTAAATACCAAAAGCGCACAGAGTAGCCATGGGCAAAGATTTGTATCCGGCATTATAGAAACAAATGCTGAATATGGCTGCATGACGGGAATTCAGCTTTTTCTTGGGCATCCGATTTATTAGTGTAAAAATCCCAACACACAAAGATTAGGATTTGCACAGATATTTGTGTGTGGCACTTTTGCATGAATAAATCTGGGAGCTGATATAAATGCTACTTCAGCAAAGGAGAATGGAATCCAGCACACAGGTCCCAGATAGGAAAGCCGTCAAGAGCTACTACCAAGCTCTGTATATATATGTAAGACAAAAAAAGTGGAGGGTCTCCAATGGTGCAAAACGCCTTTCTTTCTTTTTATAAAGTTTCCAAACAGGATCAAAAAAGAAATACGTTTCGGGGCCAATGCCAAATGATTAAGGGGCATTGGCCCCCGAAACGTCATGTTTTTTTTTTTTATTCTCTTTGGAAACTCTATAATAAGAAAGAAGTTTTGCACCATTGGAGACCCTCCACTTTTTTTTTTTTTTCTTTGTCATAACAATGCTGCTGCCTGCACTAGATTTGTAATCTGTTACTATAATGATTGCTGAAAACAAATAATTTGCCTGCGCCTAGTGTATAGCCGTGTAGGCAACATGTACAAACATACCTGTTCCACCCGCAATCATCCCTAAATTCTTCACTTTCTTTGTAACAGGTTGAGATTTCTTGTCTGGACGGATTTCAAAAGTACCTATAATTGTAGTGGGGAAAAAAAATAAATAAAAAGGGGAGGATGATCTCATTTCAGTGTGCATTAACTTTTAAATGTTGAACAAAGTATCTAAAGGTTATAGTTGAGTACACGGCCGCCCTAACTGAATAGTAGTGAAAAGGACCCAGAACACCAAAATCATTAAAAACGCAAGGCAGCCCCATTGCATAGTTATCGATTTTGCTATCATTTAAAAAAAAAACCACATTATTATTCCTTAAGGTGTCAGTTATTAAACCATATTTTGGGTTGGGTATTAATGAGAAGCTTTAAAAGCAATTTATTTCTAAGCAGATAAATAACGTAGACCAGTAGTGGGCAACTTTTGATGCACTTAAAGGGATATCAAAGTTGTCACGAATACCTCAGGATTTAGCTGCTAAGGGGTTAAGTCTGTTTAGCCTGTGAGCTAACAAACATTTGTTTTTTCAAAAAAAGAACTATGTCCTGTGTTTGTTTGTGTTTTATTTGAAGTGCCAGGAGCCTCATAAATACTTTGTAGTACACAGAATAGACCTTTATGGCTCAAACTGTCAGCAGAGGGCATGATGCAAAACAGTGCCTCAGTCACATAAACTGATAAGGTCAATAAAAAGGACATTGGTATAATGTATATCTGTGTTTAAAACTGTTATGACATTAAATGAAGGGAAATATGACAACCATGTCCTATTTGATATCAAATTGATTCTCCCAATGAAACTAAGAGTGCCTGCCTGCTTATATGAAAATAGATTTACCTAGCAGAAATTAGAATGGGTTCTATAATTTCAGGCAAAGACTTAGTTTATTGAAGGTCATAAAAACTAGGGGGGGTTTTAGCCCCTGCCCAGGGGGGTGTGGTCTGGAAAATATGTATAAGAATCTTGTGTTTTAATAATAAGATTGCTCATTCTACAGGGGAGGATGCTACAGCGTGAGTGACCATCTTCTCTTGCCCATCTCCCTGGGGCAGACTTATAAGCTAGGAAAGTATTAGGTCGGTTATTTTCTTCATTTTAACCTGTTTGCTGTGTGTAATTTTATTTGTAACAACTTTTTATTAATGCATTACGCATAATATTTTTGGCATAATAAATAATTCATTTATTAAACTTTGGCCTTTGCCTAATAATTTATCTAAGTTACTGAAAGAGACTGGAATATTAGAATGTATATTTTATGTTATTTTCTGCTATATTGTATCCTAAGAGTTAATGTGTAAATCTGGGGTTTCCTTAAGATTTCCCATATCATATAATCTTAAGTGGTGGCAGCTAGGTATTATAGTTAGTTTAGGGTGGGTGGCATTAAAGGGGAGTTTTGGGCATTTCTTTTACATCTAGTACAGACTGGAGAGTGTTGTTAACCCTTGCACCCACTGAACTAAATCACAAGCTTGCCTGGTGTGGCTAGATTGTGACATATTTGAGAGTAGAAGGGGTCTGATAACCCTTTCTGTGCCAAATAAGTGACTGGCGTAGGGTTGGATAACCCTGGTCATCACAAAAACATAATTTATGCTTACCTGATAAATTCCTTTCTTCTGTAGTGTGATCAGTCCACGGGTCATCATTACTTCTGGGATATTACTCCTCCCCAACAGGAAGTGCAAGAGGATTCACCCAGCAGAGCTGCATATAGCTCCTCCCCTCTACGTCACTCCCAGTCATTCGACCAAGGACCAACGAGAAAGGAAAAGCCAAGGGTGAAGTGGTGACTGGAGTATAAATTAAAAAATATTTACCTGCCTTAAAAACAGGGCGGGCCGTGGACTGATCACACTACAGAAGAAAGGAATTTATCAGGTAAGCATAAATTATGTTTTCTTCTGTTAAGTGTGATCAGTCCACGGGTCATCATTACTTCTGGGATACCAATACCAAAGCAAAAGTACACGGATGACGGGAGGGATAGGCAGGCTCTTTATACAGAAGGAACCACTGCCTGAAGAACCTTTCTCCCAAAAATAGCCTCCGATGAAGCAAAAGTGTCAAATTTGTAAAATTTGGAAAAAGTATGAAGCGAAGACCAAGTTGCAGCCTTGCAAATCTGTTCAACAGAGGCCTCATTCTTGAAGGCCCAAGTGGAAGCCACAGCTCTAGTAGAATGAGCTGTAATTCTTTCAGGAGGCTGCTGTCCAGCAGTCTCATAAGCTAAACGAATTATGCTACGAAGCCAAAAAGAAAGAGAGGTAGCGGAAGCTTTTTGACCTCTCGTCTGCCCAGAGTAAATGACAAACAGAGAAGACGTTTGTCGAAATTCCTTAGTTGCCTGTAAGTAAAATTTTAGAGCACGGACTACATCCAGGTTGTGCAGTAGACGTTCCTTCTTTGAAGAAGGATTTGGGCATAAAGAAGGAACAACAATCTCTTGATTGATATTCCTGTTAGTAACTACCTTAGGTAAGAACCCAGGTTTAGTACGCAGGACTACCTTATCCGAATGAAAAATCAAATAAGGAGAATCACAATGTAAGGCTGATAATTCAGAGACTCTTCGAGCCGAGGAAATAGCCATTAAAAATAGAACTTTCCAAGATAACAACTTTATATCAATGGAATGAAGGGGTTCAAACGGAACGCCCTGTAAAACATTAAGAACAAGGTTTAAACTCCATGGTGGAGCAACAGTTTTAAACACAGGCTTAATTCTGGCCAAAGCCTGACAAAAAGCCTGGACGTCAGGAACTTCTGACAGACGTTTGTGTAACAGAATGGACAGAGCTGAGATCTGTCCCTTTAATGAACTAGCAGATAAACCCTTTTCTAAACCTTCTTGTAGAAAAGACAATATCCTAGGAATCCTAACCTTACTCCAAGAGTAACTTTTGGATTCACACCAATATAGGTATTTACGCCATATCTTATGGTAAATCTTTCTGGTAACAGGTTTCCTAGCCTGTATTAAGGTATCAATAACCGACTCAGAAAAACCACGTTTTGATAAAATCAAGCGTTCAATTTCCAAGCAGTCAGCTTCAGAGAAGTTAGATTTTGATGTTTGAAGGGACCCTGTATCAGAAGGTCCTGTTTCAGAGGTAGAGACCAAGGTGGACAGGATGACATGTCCACCAGGTCTGCATACCAAGTCCTGCGTGGCCACGCAGGTGCTATTAGAATCACTGATGCTCTCTCGTTTGATTCTGGCAATCAATCGAGGAAGCAACGGGAAGGGTGGAAACACGTAAGCCATCCTGAAGTCCCAAGGTGCTGTCAGAGCATCTATCAAGACTGCTCCTGGATCCCTGGATCTGGACCCGTAACGAGGAAGCTTGGCGTTCTGTCGAGACGCCATGAGATCTATCTCTGGTTTGCCCCAACGTCGAAGTATTTGGGCAAAGACCTCCGGATGAAGTTCCCACTCCCCCGGATGAAAAGTCTGACGACTTAAGAAATCCGCCTCCCAGTTCTCCACTCCCGGGATGTGGATTGCTGACAGGTGGCAAGAGTGAGACTCTGCCCAGCGAATTATCTTTGATACTTCCATCATAGCTAGGGAGCTTCTTGTCCCTCCCTGATGGTTGATGTAAGCTACAGTCGTGATGTTGTCCGACTGAAACCTGATGAACCCCAGAGTAGTCAACTGGGGCCAAGCCAGGAGGGCATTGAGAACTGCTCTCAATTCCAGAATGTTTATTGGCAGGAGACTCTCCTCCTGACTCCATTGTCCCTGAGCCTTCAGAGAATTCCAGACGGCACCCCAACCTAGAAGGCTGGCGTCTGTTGTTACAATTGTCCAGTCTGGCCTGCTGAATGGCATCCCCCTGGACAGATGTGGCCGAGAAAGCCACCATAGAAGAGAATTTCTGGTCTCTTGATCCAGATTCAGAGAAGGGGATAAGTCTGAGTAATCCCCATTCCACTGACTTAGCATGCACAGTTGCAGTGGTCTGAGGTGTAAGCGTGCAAAGGGTACTATGTCCATTCCCGCTACCATTAAGCCGATTACCTCCATGCATTGAGCCACTGACGGGTGTTGAATGGAATGAAGGGTGCGGCAAGCACTTTGAAGTCTTGTTAGCCTGTCCTCTGTCAGGTAAATCTTCATTTCTACAGAATCTATAAGAGTCCCCAGGAAGGGAACTCTTGTGAGTGGAACGAGTGAACCCTTCTTTTCGTTCACCTTCCATCCATGTGACCTTAGAAATGCCAGCACTAACTCTGTATGAGACTTGGCAGTTTGAAAGCTTGAAGCTTGTATCAGAATGTCGTCTAGGTATGGAGCTACCGAGATTCCCCGCGGTCTTAGTACCGCCAGAAGAGCACCCAGAACCTTTGTGAAGATTCTTGGAGCTGTAGCCAATCCGAATGGAAGAGCCACAAACTGGTAATGCCTGTCTAGGAAGGCAAACCTTAGGTACCGATAATGATCTTTGTGAATCGGTATGTGAAGGTAAGCATCTTTTAAATCTACAGTGGTCATGTACTGACCTTCTTGGATCATAGGTAAAATTGTCCGAATAGTCTCCATCTTGAACGATGGAACTCTTAGGAATTTGTTTAGGATCTTTAAGTCCAGGATTGGTCTGAAAGTTCCCTCTTTTTTGGGAACCACAAACAGATTTGAGTAAAACCCCTGTCCCTGTTCTGATCGTGGAACTGGATGGATTACTCCCATTAACAAGAGCTCTTGTACGCAGCGTAGAAACGCCTCTTTCTTTGTCTGGATTGTTGACAATCTTGACAGATGAAATCTCTCTTGGAGGAGAGTATTTGAAGTCCAGAAGGTATCCCTGAGATATTATCTCTAGCGCCCAGGGATCCTGAACATCTCTTGCCCAAGCCTGGGCGAAGAGAGAAAGTCTGCTCCCCACTAGATCCGATCCCGGATCGGGGGCCCTCAATTCATGCTGTTTTAGGGGCAGCAGCAGGTTTCCTAGTCTGCTTGCCCTTGTTCCAGGACTGGTTAGGTTTCCAGCCTTGTCTGTAGCGAGCAACAGCTCCTTCCTGTTTTGGTGCAGAGGAAGTTGATGCTGCTCCTGCTTTGAAATTACGAAAGGAACGAAAATTAGACTGTCTAGTCTTGGCTTTGGCTTTGTCCTGAGGCAGGGCATGGCCTTTACCTCCTGTAATGTCAGCGATAATCTCTTTCAACCCGGGCCCGAATAAGGTCTGCCCTTTGAAAGGTATATTAAGCAATTTAGACTTAGAAGTAACATCAGCTGACCAGGATTTTAGCCACAGCGCCCTGCGTGCCTGAATGGTGAATCCTGAATTCTTCGCCGTACGTTTAGTAAGATGTACTACGGCCTCCGAAATGAATGAATTAGCTAGTTTAAGGACTCTAAGCCTGTCCGTAATGTCGTCCAGAGTAGCTGAACCAATGTTCTCTTCCAGAGACTCAATCCAGAATGCCGCTGCAGCCGTGATCGGCGCAATGCATGCAAGGGGTTGCAATATAAAACCTTGTTGAACAAACATTTTCTTAAGGTAACCCTCTAACTTTTTATCCATTGGATCTGAAAAAGCACAGCTATCCTCCACCGGGATAGTGGTACGCTTAGCTAAGGTAGAAACTGCTCCCTCCACCTTAGGGACCGTTTGCCATAAGTCCCTTGTGGTGGCGTCTATTGGAAACATTTTTCTAAATATCGGAGGGGGTGAGAACGGCACACCGGGTCTATCCCACTCTGAACAATTTCAGTAAGTCTCTTAGGTATAGGAAAAACCTCAGTACTCGACGGTACCGCAAAATATTTATCCAACCTACACATTTTCTCTGGTATTGCAACTGTGTTACAATCATTCAGAGCCGCTAACACCTCCCCTAGTAATACACGGAGGTTTTCCAGTTTAAATTTAAAATTTGAAATATCTGAATCCAGTCTGTTTGGATCAGAACCGTCACCCACAGAATGAAGTTCTCCGTCCTCATGTTCTGCCACCTGTGACGCAGTGTCTGACATGGCCCTAATATTATCAGCGCACTCTGTTCTCACCCCAGAGTGATCACGCTTACCTCTTAGTTCTGGTAATTTAGCCAAAACCTCAGTCATAACAGTAGCCATATCCTGTAATGTGATTTGTAATGGCCGCCCAGATGTACTCGGCGCTACAATATCACGCACCTCCCTCTGAGCGGGAGATGTGGGTACTGACACGTGAGGCGAGTTAGTCGGCATAACTCTCCCCTCGTTGTTTGGTGAAATTTGTTCAATTTGTACAGATTGATTTTTATTTAAAGTAGCATCAATACAGTTAGTACATAAATTTCTATTGGGCTCCACTTTGGCATTGCAACAAATGACACAGGTATCATCCTCTGAATCAGACATGTTTAACACACTAGCAAATAAACTTGCAACTTGGAAATACAATTCAATTAGAATAATATTAAAACGTACTGTGCCTTTAAGGAGCACAGAAGATCTATGACAGTTGAAAATTAGTAAATTGAAACAGTTATAGCCTCAATCCTTGTAAACAACACAACTTTAGCAAAGGTTTAATCCCATTAGCAAAGATAAATTCTGAAAGCAGGAAACAAATTACAGAATAAACGTTTTTTATCTCAGTCAAACTATAATTCTCACAGCTCTGCTGAGAGAAATTACCTCCCTCAAAATAAGTTTTGAAGACCCCTGAGCTCTGTAGAGATGAACCGGATCATGCAGGGAATACAATGAGTTGCTGACTGAAATATTTGATGCATAGAAAAAGCGCCAAAAAACGGCCCCTCCCCCTCACACACAGCAGTGAGGGAGAACAGAAACTGTCAGAAAACAGATTAAGCAATTGCCAAGTGGAAAAATAGTGCCCAAACATTTATTCACTCAGTACCTCAGTAAATGAAAACGATTTTACATTCCAGCAAAAACGTTAAACATAATCTCTAGTTATTAAACAGCTTTATGTATTTCTTACAGTGTAATTCTAGTGAAGTACCATTCCCCAGAATACTGAAGTGTAAAGTATACATACATGACATTATATCGGTATGGCAGGATTTTCTCATCAATTCCATTGTCAGAAAATAAAAACTGCTACATACCTCTATGCAGATTCATCTTCCCGCTGTCCCCTGATCTGAAGTTTACCTCTCCTCAGATGGCCGAGAAACAGCAATATGATCTTAACTACTCCGGCTAAAATCATAACAAAAACTCTGGTAGATTCTTCTTCAAACTCTGCCAGAGAGATAATAACACAACTCCGGTGCTATTTTAAAATAACAAACTTTTGATTGAAGATATAAAACTAAGTATAATCACCATAGTTCTCTCACACATCCTATCTAGTCGTTGGGTGCAAGAGAATGACTGGGAGTGACGTAGAGGGGAGGAGCTATATGCAGCTCTGCTGGGTGAATCCTCTTGCACTTCCTGTTGGGGAGGAGTAATATCCCAGAAGTAATGATGACCCGTGGACTGATCACACTTAACAGAAGAAAGTCATTTTTAATATAAGCATCAGACGTAAATCACTGCATTGTAAAACATCTGGGTTTATGTAGTGGCGGCCACTACATAAACCCAGATCTTCCTTATACAGCTAAAGGAGAAAGCTGAAATTGGCTGCCGCTAATCCATAAGGAAGTGGTTTTGTCATTACTTTGACTATATTCAGTTCTATTTTAATTTGTTTTATTTTATCTACAATTTAGACCCCTATTTTTAGCTATATTGTAAAAAAAAAAAAAATCTGCATGCAGGATAAAAAGCTTTTGAAGCGGTTATTTAGATAGCAACATTTGCACTGCTTTGCAATCCAGGGACAGTCTGAGTGTTTATTATTAAAAAGGGACAGTCTAGGCCAAAATAAACTTTCATGATTCAGATACAGCATGTAATTTTAAACAATTTTCCAATTTACTTTTATCACCAATTTTGCTTTGTTCTCTGGGTATTCTTAGTTAAAAGCTTAACCTAGGAGGTTCCTATGCTAATTTCTTAGACCTTGAAGCCCACCTCTTTTCAGAATGCATTTTAACAGTTTTTCACCACTAGAGGGTGTTAGTTCACGTATTTCATATAGATAACTGTGCTTGTGCACGTGAAGTTATCTGGGACAGGCACTGATTGGCCAGACTGCAAGTCTGTCAAAAGAACTGAAATAAAGGGGCAGTTTGCAGCGGCTTAGATACAAGATAATCACAAAGGTTAAAAGTATATTATTACAACTGTGTTGGTTATGCAAAACTGGGGAATGGGTAATAAAGGGATTATCTATCTTTTAAAACAATAAACATTCTGGTGTAGACTGTCCCTTTAAGTTTCCTTTGCTGTGGTCAACTAGGCCGAGACGAGTTCTTAAACATATCAAGCAATCACTGTGCAGCATGGTCAGGGATCTGAATTTCACAGAATGCACTACAGCCTCTCTGGTGGAAAAACGTCAGCATTTATACTACAGGAAAAGCATGCAAAATAAATTATACAGTGCATATGAGGCATGTGTCCCTTTAAGCCTTTAATCCTAGGTTGGCAAAGGATGTTTTATGTATGTTGCAAACACACAGGTGCTGTATTTCCCCACCTTAACAGCATTTATTCTCCACTTCTATTTACTTAATGCATTCCCACTCAGATAATACAAAACCATGGGCTGAACATAAGGGTTTGAGGACTTGATCATCACTCTTCTGCCTCTGAATGGTCTGAAAATGAAGGCGCTGCTACCCCTGCACTTCCCATTACTGTGCACTAGATTGGCTGCTGGACCAACATGGAGCGGATATTGCAGTAATTTACAGAATAGAAAGTACTGGAGGCAGCTAGTAATTATTTGTATAGCGCAGCATTATTCTGTAGCACTGAGCTTTCTGACTTTTTGTCTTGCTTTGTCTAAAAACACGCTGTGTGTTATGAGGACTTGTGCGCTTTTAAGACAACCAGACATGTACATGAATGTAGAATGAAGCCGTACCAATAAGTCATTATCTTTAGTGCTATTTTCTACAACAGCTCTGCTACAGAAGGTGCAGAACTTCCTCTGCTAGAGACATTACTATTCATTGCATAAAAAGCGCCACTCAGGAAATGTTTATGTAAATCTGGCACTTGCTGTACTTAGTGGCAATGATTTTATTAGGGTTTATATAATGACTAGCAAAGAGAGAGAGAGCTTACAGCAATTTGCTAAGAGCCACAGAAAGCCCACACAGGACACAGACCAGTAATTTGACCTTCCTCACTCTAATAATGTGCTAACTTAATTGCTAGGGAACTGCTAATATCTGAGATACATACCTGATATCAAATGATTTAGTGCATCATTGATGAGAATTAAAAATCTGTTTTTGGGGAGTGGGCGATTTTGAAAACTGACAGAGGGGACATAAATGTTTTCTTTGGAAATCAATTTAAAATTTCCTCTTGTAGATGGATAAAAAGTCAGATTTATTTAAGAAATAAACTTCTGTGAAGCTTGCGAAATTCAGTGCTAACCAATGTCTATACCAGCTTTAGAACAATGAATACTTCAGTACCGCTTGTACTCATACATACATTTCCTGCCGCTTTCAATATAAAATGTAAACAGCAGCTTTAACTAGACACCTCATTTCTGTTCTCTCATATGCAGGTTATTTTTTTTGCAATATTTTGTTATGTCTCTTCAAATGCGGAAATCATGACCTACAGCACATTTACTATGGGTAGTACCTGTGTGAATAGTATAATACACACTTTGATTTCTTAAAAGGGACGTTAAATCCTGATTATGAACACAACTCCTCCTTTATTCCATCAAATAGAATAGATTTTAAATGTATGACCTATACTTAAAACAAAACAATGTCCCTATACAGAATAAATCCATTTCTCTTGTGGGGCTGTGAGAAATAAAATAGTTTGCAACATGCAATTTCTATTTGTTTTATGTTACATGTAACCCCTTATTATGTCTGTCATTTATACATTTAGGGGTTATATTGTGCAGGTCTCGCCAACCGCTGAGGGCGGAAAACCCTTAAGACATGCGACATACAGGGTACATTGCCGTCATTAATGGGGTTAAACATGTACTTGACAGGAAAGTCAAAAATCAAACTTGCATGATTTATAGAGCATGTAATTTTAAAACGACTTAAAATGTACTTCTATTATCAAATTGACTTTGTTCACTTTGTATCATTTGTTGAAAAGATTATGTCTATACCCTATACTACTGGGAGCTAGCTGGAGACTGGTGGCTACACACATTTGTCTCTGGACATTGGCTCGCCAGATATATTCATCTAGCTCCCAGTAGTGCTGGGGTTAATCCCTTTGCAGGGGTAAAACACACAATTATATACAAGAAATAGTGCAACAATAAAATGGTCTAACACTTATATGTATTTACCTGCTCTGATAAACAAAAGAAAACAGATGTATTACAATTTAATGTCCTTTCATGTGCATGGTCACAAATGCTTATCCACAATACCACAATAATCATGTAGTTCCTACTGAACACAATTTAATACAGTGTCATTTAAACAAACACAAAGCACTTCTTTATTAATTCATTGTAACTGGACAGACATTTGTTTAATACTTAGACTAGAAAAACAAAAAGACAGTAAAAAAAGGATAAACTACCTCTTCCCTTGTAGACCAGAAGCCCACTAGGACCACGGAAATCTATGGTGTCCCCTATTTTTAGGCCTTCCAGATACTGAGACATCTTGCCACCATCAGGAAACTTAGGATGGATCCCTTTAAAGTAGATCTATAAATATATTAAAAAAAAATAAAAAAAAAAAAAAAAATAATAAAATAAAATAAATACAAAAAAAAAAATATATAAATGCACTTAGATGAATTACATCCTCAAATAGAAACATATTTGTAATATACATGTACTGGCAAAATTGTTTCTTGTGAAAGTTATCACTGTTTCAGTGTTAACATTTGTCTGTGCATGTGAAGCACAGCAAGATTTCTCATTTTAAATACAGCGGCTGCTCAGAACTCAAGTGGGGCTTGTACCATGTTAGAAATTGACAAAATTAGTCATTACCAGATGGTACAAGCACCTTAGGCTCTCTGGGCAAGTTCTGTGTTTAAGATGCTGGTGCACGGTGCATACTTAAAACATAATTTATGCTTACCTGATAAATTCCTTTCTCCTGTAGTGTAGTCAGTCCACGGGTCATCCATTACTTATGGAATATATCTCTTCCTAACAGGAAACTGCAAGAGAATTACCCAGCAGAGCTGCTATATAGCTCCTCCCCTCACCTATCATACTCAGTCATTCGACCAAAGCAGACGAGAAAGGAGGAACCATAGGGTACAGTGGTGACTGGAGTTTAATTAAAATTTAGACCTGCCGTAAAAACAGGGCGGGCCGTGGACTGACTACACTACAGGAGAAAGGAATTTATCAGGTAAGCATAAATTATGTTTTCTCCTGTTAAGTGTAGTCAGTCCACGGGTCATCCATTACTTATGGAATACCAATACCAAAGCTAAAGTACACGGATGAAGGGAGGGACAAGGCAGGAACATTAAACAGAAGGAACCACTGCCTGAAGTACCTTTCTCCCAAAAATAGCCTCCGACGAAGCAAAAGTGTCAAATTTGTAAAATTTTGAAAAAGTGTGAAGCGAAGACCAAGTCGCAGCCTTGCAAATCTGTTCAACAGAGGCCTCATTTTTAAAGGCCCAGGTGGAAGCCACAGCTCTAGTAGAATGAGCTGTAATCCTTTCAGGAGGCTGCTGTCCAGCAGTCTCATAGGCTAAGCGTATTATGCTACGAAGCCAAAAAGAGAGAGAGGTAGCCGAAGCCTTTTGACCTCTCCTCTGTCCAGAGTAAACGACAAACAGGGAAGAAGTTTGACGAAAATCCTTAGTTGCCTGTAAATAGAATTTCAGGGCACGGACTACGTCCAGATTATGCAAAAGTCGTTCCTTCTTTGAAGAAGGGTTAGGACACAGAGATGGAACAACAATCTCTTGATTGATATTCCTGTTAGTAACTACCTTAGGTAAGAACCCAGGTTTAGTACGCAGGACTACCTTGTCTGAATGAAAAATCAGATAAGGAGAATCACAATGTAAGGCAGATAACTCAGAGACTCTTCGAGCCGAGGAAATAGCCATCAAAAACAGAACTTTCCAAGATAACAGCTTGATATCAATGGAATGAAGGGGTTCAAATGGAACGCCTTGAAGAACATTAAGAACTAAGTTTAAGCTCCACGGCAGAGCAACAGACTTAAACACAGGCTTAATCCTAGTTAAAGCCTGACAGAAAGCCTGAACGTCTGGAACTTCAGCCAGATGTTTGTGTAGAAGAATAGACAGAGCAGAAATCTGTCCATTTAACGAACTAGTAGATAAGCCCTTTTCTAAACCCTCTTGTAGAAAGGACAATATCCTAGGAATCCTAACCTTACTCCATGAGTAACTCTTGGATTCGCACCAATGTAAATATTTACGCCATATCTTATGGTAAATTTTTCTGGTAACAGGCTTCCTAGCCTGTATTAAGGTATCAATAACCGACTCCGAGAAGCCACGCTTTGATAGAATCAAGCATTCAATCTCCATGCAGTCAGCCTCAGAGAAATTAGATTTGGATGTTTGAAAGGACCCTGAATTAGAAGGTCCTGTCTCAGAGGCAGAGACCACGGTGGACAGGACGACATGTCCACTAGGTCTGCATACCAGGTCCTGCGTGGCCACGCAGGCGCTATCAGAATCACCGAAGCTCTTTCCTGTTTGATCTTGGCAATCAAACGAGGAAGCATCGGGAATGGTGGAAACACATAAGCCATGTTGAAGACCCAAGGGGCTGTCAGAGCATCTATCCGCACCGCTCCCGGGTCCCTGGACCTGGATCCGTAACAAGGAAGCTTGGCGTTCTGACGAGACGCCATGAGATCCAGATCTGGTTTGCCCCAACGACGAATCAGTTGAGCAAAGACCTCCGGATGAAGCTCCCACTCCCCCGGATGAAAAGTCTGGCGACTTAGAAAATCCGCCTCCCAGTTCTCCACGCCTGGGATGTAGATCGCTGACAGGTGGCAAGAGTGAGACTCTGCCCAGCGAATTATCTTTGAGACTTCCAACATCGCTAGGGAACTTCTGGTTCCCCCTTGATGGTTGATGTAAGCCACAGTCGTGATGTTGTCCGACTGAAATCTGATGAACCTCAGAGTTGCTAACTGAGGCCAAGCTAGGAGAGCATTGAATATTGCTCTTAACTCCAGAATATTTATTGGGAGGAGTTTCTCCTCCTGAGTCCATAATCCCTGAGCTTTCAGGGAATTCCAGACTGCTCCCCAGCCTAGAAGGCTGGCGTCTGTTGTTACAATCGTCCAATCTGGCCTTCGAAAGGTCATCCCCTTGGACAGATGTGGCCGAGAAAGCCACCATAGAAGAGAATCTCTGGTCTCTTGATCCAGATTTAGTAGGGGGGACAAATCTGAGTAATCCCCGTTCCACTGACTTAGCATGCACAATTGCAGCGGTCTGAGATGCAGGCGCGCAAATGGTACTAGGTCCATTGCCGCTACCATTAAGCCGATTACTTCCATGCACTGAGCTACTGACGGGTGTGGAATGGAGTGAAGGACACGGCAAGCATTTAGAAGTTTTAATAACCTGGCCTCTGTCAGGTAAATTTTCATCTCTACAGAATCTATAAGAGTCCCTAGAAAGGGAACTCTTGTAAGTGGTAATAGAGAACTCTTTTCCACGTTCACCTTCCACCCATGCGACCTCAGAAATGCCAGAACTATCTCTGTATGAGACTTGGCAGTTTGAAAACTTGACGCTTGTATCAGAATGTCGTCTAGGTACGGAGTCACCGCTATGCCTCGCGGTCTTAGTACCGCCAGAAGTGATCCTAGAATTTTTGTAAAGATTCTTGGAGCCGTAGCTAATCCGAAGGGAAGAGCTACAAACTGGTAATGCCTGTCTAGGAAGGCAAATCTCAGATACCGGTAATGGTCCTTGTGAATCGGTATGTGAAGGTAGGCATCCTTTAGATCCACTGTGGTCATGTACTGACCCTCTTGGATCATGGGAAGGATGGTTCGAATAGTTTCCATTTTGAATGATGGAACTCTTAGAAATTTGTTTAGGATCTTTAAGTCCAAGATTGGCCTGAAGGTTCCCTCTTTCTTGGGAACCACAAATAGGTTTGAATAGAATCCCTGCCCGTGTTCCGTCCGCAGAACTGGGTGGATTACCCCCATTAGTAAGAGGTCTTGTACACAGCGTAGAAACGCCTCTTTCTTTATTTGGTTTGCTGATAACCTTGAAAGATGAAATCTCCCCCGTGGAGGAGAAGTTTTGAAGTCCAGGAGATATCCCTGAGATATGATCTCCAACGCCCAGGGATCCTGGACATCTCTTGCCCAAGCCTGGGCGAAGAGAGAAAGTCTGCCCCCCACTAGATCCGTTTCCGGATAGGGGGCCCTCTCTTCATGCTGTTTTGGGGGCAGCAGCAGGTTTCTTGGCCTGCTTGCCCCTGTTCCAGGACTGGTTAACTTTCCAGCCCTGTCTGAAACGAGCAACAGCTCCTTCCTGTTTTGGAGCGGAGGAAGTTGATGCTGCTCCTGCCTTGAAGTTACGAAAGGCACGAAAATTAGACTGTTTGGCCTTTGATTTGGCCCTGTCCTGAGGTAGAGCATGGCCCTTACCTCCCGTAATGTCAGCAATAATTTCTTTCAAGCCGGGCCCGAATAAGGTCTGCCCTTTGAAAGGAATATTAAGCAATTTAGATTTAGAAGTCCCGTCAGCTGACCAGGATTTAAGCCATAGAGCTCTGCGCGCTTGGATGGCGAATCCGGAGTTCTTAGCCGTAAGTTTGGTTAAATGCACAACGGCATCAGAAACAAATGCGTTAGCTAGCTTAAGTGTCTTAAGCTTGTTGATTATTTCATCCAATGGAGCTGAGCGAATGGCCTCTTCCAGAGACTCAAACCAGAATGCTGCCGCAGCAGTGACAGGCGCAATGCATTCGAGGGGCTGTAAAATAAAACCTTGTTGAACAAACATTTTCTTAAGGTAACCCTCTAATTTTTTATCCACTGGATCTGAAAAGGCACAACTATCCTCCACCGGGATAGTGGTACGCTTAGCTAAAGTAGAAACTGCTCCCTCCACCTTAGGGACCGTCTGCCATAAGTCTCGTGTGGTGGCGTCAATAGGAAACATTTTCCTAAATATGGGAGGAGGGGTAAAAGGCACACCCGGTCTATCCCACTCCTTGCTAATAATCTCTGTAAGCCTTTTTGGTATAGGAAACACGTCAGTACACACCGGTACCGCATAGTATCTATCCAACCTACATAATTTCTCTGGAATTGCAACCGTGTTACAATCATTCAGAGCCGCTAATACCTCCCCTAGCAATGTGCGGAGGTTCTCTAGCTTAAATTTAAAATTGGAAATCTCTGAATCCAGTCTCCCTGGATCAGATCCGTCACCCACAGAATGAAGCTCTCCGTCCTCACGTTCTGCAAACTGTGACGCAGTATCCGACATGGCTCTCATCTCATCCGCACGCTCTATCCTTAACCCAGAGCTATCGCGCTTGCCTCTTAATTCTGGCAACTTAGATAATACTTCTGTCATAACAGTAGCCATGTCTTGCAAAGTGATTTGTAAGGGCCTCCCTGATGTACTTGGCGCCACAAAATCACGCACCTCCTGAGCGGGAGGCGAAGGTACTGACACGTGAGGAGAGTTAGTCGGCATAACTTCCCCCTCGTCGTCTGGTGATAATTTCTTTACATGTAAAGATTGACTTTTATTCAAAGTAACATCAATGCAATTAGTACACAAATTTCTATTGGGCTCCACATTGGCCTTTAAACATAGTGAACAAAGAGATTCATCTAAGTCAGACATGTTTAAACAAACTAGCAATGAGACTAGCAAACTTGGAAATATTTTTCAAAATTAATTTACAAGCAATATAAAAAAACGCTACTGTGCCTTTAAGAAGCACAGAAAAACTGACACAGTTGAAATAACAATGACCAAAATAGTTATAGCAACCAAATTTTCACAGTAAATGTATTAAGTTAGCAAAGGATTGCACCCACCAGCAAATGGATGATTAACCCCTTAGTACCCAAAAACGGATAACAATTATATAATTATCGTTTTTCTCACAGTCAAATACACTGTCACAGGACTGCTGTGCCCGATTACCTCCCTCAAAATGGATTTTGAAGACCCCTGAGCTCTCTAGAGACGATCTGGATCATGGAGGATGAAGTAGACAGATTGTGACTGAATTTTTACTGCGCAAAAAAGCGCTAAAATAGGCCCCTCCCACTCATATTACAACAGTGGGGAAGCTCAGAAACTGTTTCTATGCAGAAAACAAAAATGGCCATGTGGTAAAAATCATGCCCTAATAAGTTTTATCACCAAGTACCTCACAAAAACGATTAACAAGCCAGTAAACGTTTTAAACATACATTTGAAAGTTATGTATTATTATTAATAAGCCTGCTACCAGTCGTTTTTACTGCAGTTAAGGCTCATACATTATTTCAGTATTAACAGTATTTTCAGAGTCAATTCCATTCCTTAGAAAAATACATTCAGTGTACACACACACACACACACACACACACACATCAGCCTGATACCAGTCGCTATCACTGCATTTAAGGCTGAACTTACTTTACAATGGTATCAGCAGTATTTTCTCAGTCAATTCCATTCCTCAGAAAATAAATTACTGCACATACCTCATTTGTTGCAGGGGGGGCCCTGCATGCTATTCCCCTTCTCTGAAGTTACCTCACTCCTCAGATGAGAAACAGCCAGTGGATCTTAGTTACGTCTGCTAAGACCATAGAAAAAAACCCAGGCAGATTCTTCTTCTAATGCTGCCTGAGAATAAACAGCACACTCCGGTGCCATTTAAAAATAAACTTTTGATTGTAGAAATAAACTAAGTTAAAAAACACCACAGATCTCTCACAGCTTCCTTTTTAGTTAGGCTGCAAGAGAATGACTGAGTATGATAGGTGAGGGGAGGAGCTATATAGCAGCTCTGCTGGGTAATTCTCTTGCAGTTTCCTGTTAGGAAGAGATATATTCCATAAGTAATGGATGACCCGTGGACTGACTACACTTAACAGGAGAAATACACATTTGAAACCACTATAGCTTTTATTAGAAGCATTTTTGCTAATACCTGTATATTACAGACATGCTTCTATTCAAAACAAATACATCCATGAGGATTCCAATTTTGACCAGAATGTCCGTTTAATATTTAAGTGGCTTATGGGAAAAAAAACCCATCTGTAATAAGAGAAGAAGCCAAACAAAGGCATAATGCACAAGTCTAAGACAAGCCAAGAGAATAATGGAAACTGTGGCTGAAAAGGAATCATCCTGCTAATGTGTGAGATGACGGAGGCAGTGAAATAGGGCTACATTTGCTGCTTGCTTTCCATGCTCTGACAATAGTGCGCAATGTCTCTGAGGAGCAAAGCAATCACGTTACATTCCCAGATATTAAATCCCTAGTCCCCATGATACCCTGTATTGCAACGATCGCATGACCATTTGCACAGAGATACAGCAGAATAAGCTTCATGAACTGAAGCCAGAATCTGGCAAGCTCTGGAGAAAATACTAATCAACTTGTGAAAGAACAAACATGGAAAAGCACTCAAACGTTCCATAAATATAGATAACTGAATCACACAATTAGCCAAAGGACCCATAAATCAGGAGATGAAAACATTCAGATAGTGATACTCAAAAAGCAGCATAATGGTCTCCCCACTGCGAGGGCTCACAATGACTTAGGGCAGGTGGTGAGCTGGACAAAATGGAGACAGCTGAGGTAATGTTTTAGGATTGGCTGCAATATCCATTACCATAGAAAACGGGATAACAAAATATTTTGAAACTTACAGAGTAGCAAGCATTAGTTTTTTTTTTTTTTTTTTAAATATTGGGAAACATAAGACCAACAATGTTAGCACCTGAAATATTATTTTGAGAGCCATGTTTTTCCAGCTTCAGAGTCACTGCACTAGTACAAACTTCTATTGCTACTACATTAAAATCTGTACATTATTTAAACAAGGACAAGAGTGGAGAAAATTTCCTAGAACGTATATAATTATTCTTAAAGGAACAGTATACACTCATTTTCATATAACTGCATGTAATAGACACTATAAAGAATAAGATGCAGATACGGATATAAAAATCCAGTATAAAACCGTTTATAAAAACTTACTTAGAAAGTCTCAGTTTACCTCTGTCGAAAAAGGTAGCTGGAAAGCCCACTGCAAGTGTGAAATAAGACACTCCCCCCCCTCATATGAAAAGGCTCTTTACACAAACAGGCGCAAGCTGGAGTAGGCATCTGTCGGTATTCTCCTAAAACTTTGGGGCTTGGTTAGGAGTTTGAAAATCAGAGCAATGTTATTTAAAAATAAGCAAAACTGTACATAAAAACAAAAAACAAAACAAAAAACACACACTTTATGGGCTATATAAATTGTCATCTAAGACATTTATGCAAAGAAAAAAAAAAATAGTGTATAATGTCTCTTTAAAGGGACACTAAACCCAATTTTTTTTCTTTAACGATTCAGATAGAGCATGTCCTTTTAAGCAACATTTTAATGTACTACTATTATCCATTTTTCTTCATTCTCTTGCTATCTTTATTTAAAAAGCAGGAAGGTAAAGCATAGGAGCTGGACCATTTTTGGTTCAGAACCTGGGTTATGCTTGCTTATTGGTGGATAAATGTCAGCCACCAAAAAGCAAGCACTATCCAGAGTGCTGAATCTTAAATGGGCTGGCACCTAAGCTTTAAAATTCCTGCTGTTTTAAATAAAGACAGCAAGAGAATGAAGAAAAATTGATAGTAGGAACAAATTAGAAAGTTGCTTAAAACTGAATGCTCTGGCTTCCGGTGGAGGAGGAGCTACACAGGTGTGCTGCACAGGTGTAGCCCAAGCTACCTGCTGGCGGTAAATCTCTATGCGCCCAGCCCCCAGCCCTTGACTGTGGGCTGATGCACCTACGTGGACAGGCAAGCAAAATCTGTTCCGGAACCCACGCCAGTGGCCTATCATCCCACTGGCCTTTGCTACCTCCATCTATCTGGACTCTTTCTCATGAACAACAAACATTTATCATATCTGCTCTTTTTGTGGGCCTGAACTTTGCCAAAATATTTAAACCCACTTAAGTTCTTAGGACCCTGTCGATTTGCTAAAGAATATCTGCACTGTCATTTCAGGACAAAACTCCCCCTGTGCGCCAGTCCCCCCCATGACAACAAACTTTAAATGGATGGATAACTTGTCTACCAAACACGCCGCACTGCGGTGACCCTGCTGACTGTCTTTCCTCTGCTTTCAAACGGGTGTCTGCCGTATTGCTGCGGCTCTGCTAACACCTTACCTTTCCACCTGACCCACCGCTGTGGCTACGTCACCACCCTGCTGATCCACGGATCCGCCTGCCGCTGTGCTGCGGCCCCGCTGGCGTTCCGCTGCCACATCCTGCACTGCCGTGATCCCTCTGACGGCCCGTAGATCGGCTCCTCCCTCCCCCACCGGTGCTGCGTGGGAGGGAACGGGGCTCAAGCACGGAGCGGGACCTTGGTCCAGGGGCATCCCCTACAGACTGCCCTGCTGCACAAACGGGCGCTGCTGTCTCCTCCGGCTTCAGCGATCTGCAACCTGCCCTGAAGCCGGGTTACCTGCTGGAACACCTAAGCTGACGACGGACTCCTGGGGTGGCTGGATAACGCGCGATAGGGGGGGGTAAGTCTTTAAAAACAGAATTTATGTTTACCTGATAAATTACTTTCTCCAACGGTGTGTCCGGTCCACGGCGTCATCCTTACTTGTGGGATATTCTCTTCCCCAACAGGAAATGGCAAAGAGCCCAGCAAAGCTGGTCACATGATCCCTCCTAGGCTCCGCCTACCCCAGTCATTCGACCGACGTTAAGGAGGAATATTTGCATAGGAGAAACCATATGATACCGTGGTGACTGTAGTTAAAGAAAATAAATTATCAGACCTGATTAAAAAAACCAGGGCGGGCCGTGGACCGGACACACCGTTGGAGAAAGTAATTTATCAGGTAAACATAAATTCTGTTTTCTCCAACATAGGTGTGTCCGGTCCACGGCGTCATCCTTACTTGTGGGAACCAATACCAAAGCTTTAGGACACGGATGAAGGGAGGGAGCAAATCAGGTCACCTAAATGGAAGGCACCACGGCTTGCAAAACCTTTCTCCCAAAAACAGCCTCAGAAGAAGCAAAAGTATCAAACTTGTAAAATTTGGTAAAAGTGTGCAGTGAAGACCAAGTCGCTGCCCTACATATCTGATCAACAGAAGCCTCGTTCTTGAAGGCCCATGTGGAAGCCACAGCCCTAGTGGAATGAGCTGTGATTCTTTCAGGAGGCTGCCGTCCGGCAGTCTCGTAAGCCAATCTGATGATGCTTTTAATCCAAAAAGAGAGAGAGGTAGAAGTTGCTTTTTGACCTCTCCTTTTACCAGAATAAACAAACAAGGAAGATGTTTGTCTAAAATCCTTTGTAGCATCTAAATAGAATTTTAGAGCGCGAACAACATCCAAATTGTGCAACAAACGTTCCTTCTTCGAAACTGGTTTCGGACACAAAGAAGGCACGACTATCTCCTGGTTAATGTTTTTGTTAGAAACAACTTTTGGAAGAAAACCAGGTTTAGTACGTAAAACCACCTTATCTGCATGGAACACCAGATAAGGAGGAGAACACTGCAGAGCAGATAATTCTGAAACTCTTCTAGCAGAAGAAATTGCAACCAAAAACAAAACTTTCCAAGATAATAACTTAATATCAACGGAATGTAAGGGTTCAAACGGAACCCCCTGAAGAACTGAAAGAACTAAGTTGAGACTCCAAGGAGGAGTCAAAGGTTTGTAAACAGGCTTGATTCTAACCAGAGCCTGAACAAAGGCTTGAACATCTGGCACAGCTGCCAGCTTTTTGTGAAGTAACACAGACAAGGCAGAAATCTGTCCCTTCAAGGAACTTGCAGATAATCCTTTCTCCAATCCTTCTTGGAGAAAGGATAGAATCTTAGGAATCTTTACCTTGTCCCAGGGGAATCCTTTAGATTCACACCAACAGATATATTTTTTCCATATTTTGTGGTAAATTTTTCTAGTTACAGGCTTTCTGGCCTGAACAAGAGTATCAATAACAGAATCTGAGAACCCTCGTTTTGATAAAATCAAGCGTTCAATCTCCAAGCAGTCAGCTGGAGTGAGACCAGATTCGGATGTTCGAACGGACCTTGAACAAGAAGGTCTCGTCTCAAAGGTAGCTTCCATGGTGGAGCCGATGACATATTCACCAGATCTGCATACCAAGTCCTGCGTGGCCACGCAGGAGCTATCAAGATCACCGACGCCCTCTCCTGATGGATCCTGGCTACCAGCCTGGGGATGAGAGGAAACGGCGGGAATACATAAGCTAGTTTGAAGGTCCAAGGTGCTACTAGTGCATCTACTAGAGTCGCCTTGGGATCCCTGGATCTGGACCCGTAGCAAGGAACCTTGAAGTTCTGACGAGAGGCCATCAGATCCATGTCTGGAATGCCCCACAGTTGAGTGATTTGGGCAAAGATTTCCGGATGGAGTTCCCACTCCCCCGGATGCAATGTCTGACGACTCAGAAAATCCGCTTCCCAATTTTCCACTCCTGGGATGTGGATTGCAGACAGGTGGCAGGAGCGAGTCTCCGCCCATTGAATGATTTTGGTCACTTCTTCCATCGCCAGGGAACTCCTTGTTCCCCCCTGATGGTTGATGTACGCAACAGTCGTCATGTTGTCTGATTGAAACCGTATGAACTTGGCCTTCGCTAGCTGAGGCCAAGCCTTGAGAGCATTGAATATCGCTCTCAGTTCCAGAATATTTATCGGTAGAAGAGATTCTTCCCGAGACCAAAGACCCTGAGCTTTCAGGGATCCCCAGACCGCGCCCCAGCCCATCAGACTGGCGTCGGTCGTGACAATGACCCACTCTGGTCTGCGGAAGGTCATCCCTTGTGACAGGTTGTCCAGGGACAGCCACCAACGGAGTGAGTCTCTGGTCCTCTGATTTACTTGTATCTTCGGAGACAAGTCTGTATAGTCCCCATTCCACTGACTGAGCATGCACAGTTGTAATGGTCTTAGATGAATGCGCGCAAAAGGAACTATGTCCATTGCCGCTACCATCAAACCTATTACTTCCATGCACTGCGCTATGGAAGGAAGAGGAACGGAATGAAGTGTCCGACAAGAGTTTAGAAGTTTTGTTTTTCTGGCCTCTGTCAGAAAAATCCTCATTTCTAAGGAGTCTATTATTGTTCCCAAGAAGGGAACCCTTGTCGACGGAGATAGAGAACTCTTTTCCACGTTCACTTTCCATCCGTGAGATCTGAGAAAGGCCAGGACTATGTCCGTGTGAGCCTTTGCTTGAGGAAGGGACGACGCTTGGATCAGAATGTCGTCCAAGTAAGGTACTACTGCAATGCCCCTTGGTCTTAGCACCGCTAGAAGGGACCCTAGTACCTTTGTGAAAATCCTTGGAGCAGTGGCTAATCCGAAAGGAAGCGCCACGAACTGGTAATGCTTGTCCAGGAATGCGAACCTTAGGAACCGATGATGTTCCTTGTGGATAGGAATATGTAGATACGCATCCTTTAAATCCACCGTGGTCATGAATTGACCTTCCTGGATGGAAGGAAGAATTGTTCGAATGGTTTCCATCTTGAACGATGGAACCTTGAGAAACTTGTTTAAGATCTTGAGATCTAAGATTTGTCTGAACGTTCCCTCTTTTTTGGGAACTATGAACAGATTGGAGTAGAACCCCATCCCTTGTTCTCCTAATGGAACAGGATGAATCACTCCCATTTTTAGCAGGTCTTCTACACAATGTAAGAATGCCTGTCTTTTTATGTGGTCCGAAGACAATTGAGACCTGTGGAACCTCCCCCTTGGGGGAAGCCCCTTGAATTCCAGAAGATAACCTTGGGAGACTATTTCTAGTGCCCAAGGATCCAGAACATCTCTTGCCCAAGCCTGAGCGAAGAGAGAGAGTTTGCCCCCCACCAGATCCGGTCCCGGATCGGGGGCCAACATTTCATGCTGTCTTGGTAGCAGTGGCAGGTTTCTTGGCCTGCTTTCCCTTGTTCCAGCCTTGCATTGGTCTCCAGGCTGGCTTGGCTTGAGAAGTATTACCCTCTTGCTTAGAGGACGTAGCACTTGGGGCTGGTCCGTTTCTACGAAAGGGACGAAAATTAGGTTTATTTTTGGCCTTGAAAGACCTATCCTGAGGAAGGGCGTGGCCCTTACCCCCAGTGATATCAGAGATAATCTCTTTCAAGTCAGGGCCAAACAGCGTTTTCCCCTTGAAAGGAATGTTAAGTAGTTTGTTCTTGGAAGACGCATCCGCTGACCAAGATTTCAACCAAAGCGCTCTGCGCGCCACAATAGCAAACCCAGAATTTTTCGCCGCTAACCTAGCCAATTGCAAAGTGGCGTCTAGGGTGAAAGAATTAGCCAATTTGAGAGCACGGATTCTGTCCATAATCTCCTCATAAGGAGGAGAATCACTATCGATCGCCTTAACTAGTTCATCGAACCAGAAACACGCGGCTGTAGTGACAGGGACAATGCATGAAATTGGTTGTAGAAGGTAACCTTGCTGAACAAACATCTTTTTAAGCAAACCTTCTAATTTTTTATCCATAGGATCTTTGAAAGCACAACTATCTTCTATGGGTATAGTGGTGCGTTTGTTTAAAGTAGAAACCGCTCCCTCGACCTTGGGGACTGTCTGCCATAAGTCCTTTCTGGGGTCGACCATAGGAAACAATTTTTTAAATATGGGGGGAGGGACGAAAGGTATACCGGGCCTTTCCCATTCTTTATTTACAATGTCCGCCACCCGCTTGGGTATAGGAAAAGCTTCTGGGAGCCCCGGGACCTCTAGGAACTTGTCCATTTTACATAGTTTCTCTGGGATGATCAAATTCTCACAATCATCCAGAGTGGATAATACCTCCTTAAGCAGAGCGCGGAGATGTTCCAACTTAAATTTAAATGTAATCACATCGGGTTCAGCTTGTTGAGAAATTTTCCCTGAATCTGAAATTTCTCCCTCAGACAAAACCTCCCTGGCCCCCTCAGACTGGTGTAGGGGCATTTCAGAACCATTATCATCAGCGTCCTCATGCTCTTCAGTATCTAAAACAGAGCAGTCGCGCTTACGCTGATAAGTGGGCATTTTGGCTAAAATGTTTTTGATAGAATTATCCATTACAGCCGTTAATTGTTGCATAGTAAGGAGTATTGGCGCGCTAGATGTACTAGGGGCCTCCTGAGTGGGCAAGACTCGTGTAGACGAAGGAGGGAATGATGCAGTACCATGCTTACTCCCCTCACTTGAGGAATCATCTTGGGCATCATTTTCAGTGTCACATAAATCACATTTATTTAAATGAGAAGGAACCCTGGCATCCCCACATTCAGAACACAGTCTATCTGGTAGTTCAGACATGTTAAACAGGCATAAACTTGATAACAAAGTACAAAAAACGTTTTAAAATAAAACCGTTACTGTCACTTTAAATTTTAAACTGAACACACTTTATTACTGCAATTGCGAAAAAGTATGAAGGAATTGTTCAAAATTCACCAAACTTTCACCACAGTGTCTTAAAGCCTTAAAAGTATTGCACACCAAATTTGGAAGCTTTAACCCTTAAAATAACGGAACCGGAGCCGTTTTTAACTTTAACCCCT